>NC_087067.1:58800481-58858362 GCF_963678635.1 Symsagittifera roscoffensis | reverse complement strand
CAGACCCTTGTCGCCCAGCTTAAGTTTGTCGTGCGAGGTCAACGCCTCTAACGCCGCTCTCGCCAAACTCCATGTGAACATCAACTGCTCTGCCGTTGTGACAAAAGGGTTCGCCATCAATGGCAATACCGACGAGGGTGCTCTCATCGCATCTTCAAAAGACTCTAGCTGCAGGTTCTCCCAAGTCTGCCCCAGCTGGTTTCCGAACTCTAGCTTATTAACTTCGGCCTTCTGCTGGGAAGCCAATGCTGCCGCTTGCGGGATACCCCGCGATCAAGTTTCTCAAGCAACTCTCCAGTTCTTTCGTGGTCTCCAGAGCTATCCACCATGGTCGAGCGGTGCCCCTCGTCGCATTTCTCTCAAGAGGATCGCACGTCACTTGCTTCCCAATGGCATGGTGTTGAGTCGAAAGCCATTCCTTGCCGACGTCCACTTCCCACGTTTGACACCGGAACTAGACGTATTACTGCTGACTCCCTCAAGCAAAGCAGTTGGGTAAACGGCCCTTCCTTTTTGAAAACTTCTGATTGGCCTTTCAATCCAAATAGGGAAGTTACTGACAAAATTCGCCCGGATGGTCCGGTCTACGATCTAAACGAGGGTTTAGAGGTCTCTTCCAATTTTCCGTGCACTGCAGTTTCGACTGACTTTGCCTTTCCTTGGGAAGAGTATAGCTCGTTCACCAAGAAAAAGCGACTGGTCTCACCGTATATATGTTGAGACTCTCACCTAAGCATAGACATTTCAGATCACCAGATAAGGCCATAATTGATCCAGCAGAACTTGTCATTTCAGAGGAAAAACTTTTGCAACTGTCGCAGTTAGAGTCATTCCCAGCTGAAAGTAAACAATTAGCAGCTGGAAAATATGTGAAAACATCGAGCCGTATATCATCGTATTCGCCTTTTTTCGGGCCGAACGATTTAATTAGATCTACCGGCCGTATCCAACGTCTCTCTGCAACCGCATCCGAAACTCGCCATTCAATAATTTTGGATAGCCGCCTTCGCCTAATCCGATTGTTTCTCCGTTTTTATCACCTTAAGCACGAACATCAGTCAGTCGACTACCTTCGTTCTGTCATTCAACTACGGAATTGATAGCGTCTTCATCGGGGCTACTCTTGCTTTACCGAAGACAGACGCTAGTTGACATTTGGAATAGGCGTTTTTTCTGAGCTCGAAGGAATGCTACAGAACAGAAAACGTCCAATGAGCTATCACCGAACATGTGCAGCTCAACCTCATTTACTGGGAAGTCAAAATAGCAACGAGGTATTTTGAGCTGCCCTAAAACTGGCAAACCAGAGTGCCATTCAGTGAATCTGCGGCACAACTCAATTGGCAGTGGGTCGTCCCACTGTTGGCCACTCAATCTCCAGATATCTTTCAGTAGCAAACGTGCGCGTACGGTATACGGGGAGACAAGACCTATGGGGTCGAACACGGAGGACACAAAACTAAGGACCCTTGTCGCCCAGCTTAAGTTTGTCGTGCGAGGTCAACGCCTCTAACGCCGCTCTCGCCAAACTCCATGTGAACATCAACTGCTCTGCCGTTGTGACAAAAGGGTTCGCCATCAATGGCAATACCGACGAGGGTGCTCTCATCGCATCTTCAAAAGACTCTAGCTGCAGGTTCTCCCAAGTCTGCCCCAGCTGGTTTCCGAACTCTAGCTTATTAACTTCGGCCTTCTGCTGGGAAGCCCAATGCTGCCGCTTGCGGGATACCCCGCGATCAAGTTTCTCAAGCAACTCTCCAGTTCTTTCGTGGTCTCCAGAGCTATCCACCATGGTCGAGCGGTGCCCCTCGTCGCATTTCTCTCAAGAGGATCGCACGTCACTTGCTTCCCAATGGCATGGTGTTGAGTCGAAAGCCATTCCTTGCCGACGTCCACTTCCCACGTTTGACACCGGAACTAGACGTATTACTGCTGACTCCCTCAAGCAAAGCAGTTGGGTAAACGGCCCTTCCTTTTTGAAAACTTCTGATTGGCCTTTCAATCCAAATAGGGAAGTTACTGACAAAATTCGCCCGGATGGTCCGGTCTACGATCTAAACGAGGGTTTAGAGGTCTCTTCCAATTTTCCGTGCACTGCAGTTTCGACTGACTTTGCCTTTCCTTGGGAAGAGTATAGCTCGTTCACCAAGATAAAGCGACTGGTCTCACCGTATATATGTTGAGACTCTCACCTAAGCATAGACATTTCAGATCACCAGATAAGGCCATAATTGATCCAGCAGAACTTGTCATTTCAGAGGAAAAACTTTTGCAACTGTCGCAGTTAGAGTCATTCCCAGCTGAAAGTAAACAATTAGCAGCTGGAAAATATGTGAAAACATCGAGCCGTATATCATCGTATTCGCCTTTTTTCGGGCCGAACGATTTAATTAGATCTACCGGCCGTATCCAACGTCTCTCTGCAACCGCATCCGAAACTCGCCATTCAATAATTTTGGATAGCCGCCTTCGCCTAATCCGATTGTTTCTCCGTTTTTATCACCTTAAGCACGAACATCAGTCAGTCGACTACCTTCGTTCTGTCATTCAACTACGGAATTGATAGCATCTTCATCGGGGCTACTCTTGCTTTACCGAAGACAGACGCTAGTTGACATTTGGAATAGGCGTTTTTCTGAGCTCGAAGGAATGCTACAGAACAGAAAACGTCCAATGAGCTATCACCGAACATGTGCAGCTCAACCTCATCTACTGGGAAGTCAAAATAGCAACGAGGTATTTTGAGCTGCCCTAAAACTGGCAAACCAGAGTGCCATTCAGTGAATCTGCGGCACAACTCAATTGGCAGTGGGTCGTCCCACTGTTGGCCACTCAATCTCCAGATATCTTTCAGTAGCAAACGTGCGCGTACGGTATACGGGGAGACAAGACCTATGGGGTCGAACACGGTGGACACAAAACTAAGGACCGATAGCTGTGTAACAGAGTCTTTGGGTTCGCGGTTGACTCCTCTGCTCACAACCAACGTATCGGTGACGTGGTCCCATTTGAGACCGAGAACATGCGATGCGGTTTCCGGATTAATTGAAGCGGTAATAATTTCCTTACTGTTGTTAGCGCTGGTCTTAGGGGGATTTAGTTTCGAAGAAAAATTGGGAACGTTGCTAATAAATTTTGTAATATTAAACCCACCCAACTTAAGCAGTTCAACTAAACTGCGACTGAAAATTAAAGCAGTTTCTTGGTTTTTTACAGACCCAAGGTAGTCATCCATGTAAAATTTGTTTAGAACGGTGTAAGCGGCATCGGGGTAACAATCTTAGTTATCGACGGCTGTTCGGCGAAGAGCATAGTTAGCACATGCCGGAGAACCTTTCGCTCCAAATATATGCCTTGTATATTGAAATACACTCACATCTGATGTGGGGTCCTCCCGCCACAAAAAACGCAAGGAACGTTAATCGCTTTCTGGTAAGCCGACCTGCATAAACATGCCTTCGATATCTGCGGAAATTGCGTATTTGTGCTCTCGGAAGCGCATTAAAACGAACAAAAGGTTCTAAAGCAGATCGGGGCCAACAAGAAGGGAGTTATTCAGTGAATTGCCGTGAAACCTAGAAGCACCGTCTAAAACGCGCCGAACTTTGCAGGGTTTGTTCGGATTTAAAACTGGGTGGTGCGGTACGTACCATTCTCGGTCTGAACGGTTTTAAAGTCGGGAGGGCTAACCGAGACTACGTAACCCTTCTCGACATCACTTCGGATATCTGATGCGTATTGAGTTTTCAGGTTTAAATCTTTCTCTAGACGCTTTTCAAGAGACTTAAACTGGACCAACGAAGCGTAAAAGTTATCGGGAAGATGAATGTTGTCATCAGCCCAGAGCATTCCGACAACATAACGGCTGCCATCATGAATCGTGGTAGAGTCAAGAGTTTTTTTTGCACGTTTATCAGGTGAGGAACAGGGATCAGCTTGTTTAATTGTGCCATACGACTCTAGCTCGTACCATTTCTTCACTTGGTCAGCAAGGGCTACGTCTTCAACATTGCACTTGAAAGTGGTGGCTCGAACACCAATTGGTGATGGAAGTGGGCCACTGAGAACCCAACCAATGGGCATACGGACAGCGACAGGAGTGGTTTGATTGCATGAAAGACATCCTGCCCTAATATCATCTCAATGTCGGAATAGTTGCAGACAATAGTTTTAATTGGCTGCAGATGTGGAAACTTGTCTTGGAGAATGGTAACGTCATTGGTTTCGGAACCAACGCTCAAGCTGTCTTTCACAAACGGCGTAACCCTATACGAATATTCATGGTGGTCGAATTTGGCAAAAATGTTCACTTCGACTTGTTGCTTGGGAACGGATTCCGTCCAATTGAAGCCGTTTACCAGATTATCTGGCTTTTGGCCAGTTAAATTCAAACGCTGTGCTAGGCCCGCCGAGACCCATGAGTGGGTACAACAGGAATCGCACATTACAAGAGCAGTGGTCACATCTGTGTGTGAACTTATTTCCAATTGAAGCACAGGAAGGAATCCCGTTAGTTTTTTGTAAGACGGCGAACCGGCTACGTTCGATGACGAAGTTTGCGGTTTATTCCGGTTCGGCCGGGCAGTACTGTTTGAATTCGAATGGCTTGAATTATTGCTATTGTTTAACTCTTTGTTTGCAGACCTTACATTGAAAACCTTCTCAGCACTATGTAACAAGACATTATGGGTGCTTTCACAACCAGGCTTAGTGCATTTGCGGGTTTTAGGGCATTTTCGGAACATGTGGTCAGGTTGAAAGAAAACAAAACACAACCTATTTTGTGCAGAGAATTGAGCTCGTTGAATTGGGGTCTTTTCCTTAAACACAGAACAACTCCAGAGTGGGTGTTTACCCTTGCACTGGAGGCACGGAGCATAAAATGGTTTTTCAACTTTTGAAGCAGCGGCAAAAGTTTTTGTAGGTGGTTTATGGAAACCAGTCTTTGGAGTCTCCTCAGGTCGTGACTTATTCTGACTCACACGCATAAGTTCATGTGCCTCAGCCTTGTCGCGGAGCCAATCATTAAAATCTAAAACGGTTGGCTGTCTCCATTATTTCTTTACAGAGTGGAGAGACCATGACTCTTTCATATATCGAGGCAATTTTGAAATAACTTGATTCAAAACGGATGTACTCTTTAAGTCGTACTCATATCCTAACGATTTTAAAACAGCGACAAGACTGGATATACAGGAAGCGAAACTGATAATGCTTTCTGAATTGTGCATTTTGAGAGTGGAAAATTCGAAAGTTTATCGAGATGAGCTCCCACAATCGTCTGTGGTTGTCCAAATTTCCTCTCTAGAGTTTTCAAAGCGTCCTTGTAGAATACTCCACTGTAAGCGAATTCGGCAATTGCATTCTTCGCTTTGCCTGAAACGAGAGGTTTGAGATATGTCAGTTTGACATCATCATTTAAAAGTTTTGCATCGATTGCACTTTTGAACTGACCAAATTATTCAGGCCACTGCAATGGATTTCCGTCGAAAGAAAACAATTTCCATTCAGGCAAGGGACCTTTCTGGCTCAGTGTCAAGATTTCAGCTAGATCTTGATTTGTGATTGGTTTACTGCCCGAGGACGTAAGTGGGCGATATTGCTTGGGCCATATTTGTATAAGGCGCCATCAGCGGTTTTGAATAGATTGCGGCGTCTAAAGCTTTAGGATCACCGACATAAAAAGTTGTTCCTCCGCTAGAGAACGGTTGAACATTCGATGGCTGTGTGACTTAATATGAGTTAGGGGAGAAGGTGAATGTTGGAGGATTGAGAGGACCAAGGTTAGTTGGTAAAAGCGGTTGGTATACAAAATCTGCGGAATTACTTAGGAAAAAGGTTTGTTGAGCAATGGGCATTGAGCTCGTCTGGATATTAGAATGATGAAAATGACTCTGCATCAAAGGGTTGTAGTTGTGTAGGTTGGTCAAAAGTAGCTGTTCCTGTGGCTCATACGTACTGTTTACAATTGAATTTGGCATGCTGACACTTGTATTTGATGTATGAGGGACGTTAACACTCTGTGAGTTTCTACACGTGGTTTCAAAATAATCAGCAAATGGATGTGATTTATTAATCATCGTCAGATTTCTACTGAAAGGCGGTTCAATACTTGAAAATGACAAGAACTCGGAAGCTGGTTCCAGATTGACACTTTGGACTGGCGCCATGGGCTGAACTATCTCCTGAGTTGGGAAATGAGTGTTCACCCAACTTCTTGTCCTGTCTTCCTCCGTTTCATTCTCCTGAACGGCCATTGCCACGACGAAGTTCACAAATTTCAGTGGCGTCTTCCAGATATTCAGCCTCTTCGATAGTTGCTTCAGCTAGCGTTTGACGTCCTCCCTCTACAACCACATCAAGATCAAGTTGACCCTTCATCGACTGAATCTGGATCTCTTACTTTTTCAAACGAAGCTTAGCCTCTACTTGGCGTTCAACTTCCTCGCGTCTAATTTTTGCAAGGGCTGCCTCTCTTCGACGCTCACTCGAAGTCATTGATGCAATCTTAGAACGCTGTGGAAGGGGTTTCTTGGAACGGACGGATTCGCTTGGCGTTGGGGTTCGTGCAGTTGCTACCGGTCCTCTTGATGTTTAATTTGAAAGTAATTTTTAGCTAGACCTAATACATCGTCATTTTTTGCAGTGATAGATCCTAGGTAAAACTCAAGTTGATTTATTGTTTCAGCAGCGTTGTTGCTGTGCATAGACAAAGATTTAAGACATTATTTTTCTCTATAATTTTTGTAAGCAAATGCTAGATTTTTCTATGTACGTTTCAGTTTTAGCTGGTCTATCATTCGCACTTATATATTCCGTAATTTTGGCATGGTAATCGAAAAAATTTGTTTCCAACTCTTTCCTGGCAAGATAAATTTTGTTCAGCTTTTGGCCGAGATCAAGCTCCATTTTGAAATATTTGTTTTCGAATAAGAGCAAAAAAAATAGTGTCAGTTGACTGAATCAAACTAGAGTCAATTCAAGTAGCCGCGTCCTATACCGAACAAGAGGCTGCTCGCAAGACCCCTAAAATTCTCGTTGCCTACGGAACAGAAGGACAACAAACTACAAGATTGAAAATAAAGATGAATTTAACTAATGAAAAAAAAACAAATCAAGACTTATAATGCCTAACAAATGTTAAATATTCTTCAACTGTTGTCATTTGTGAAATCTTTTGCTTATCTGCTTTTCTTTTCCTTGAACTTGGTCGACGACGTTTAACTGTATTGATAAGTTCGCACAGATTGGGGAAATAACGTCGAATGAGTCTCGAATTTTTTATTTCTAAAAACGCCGGAGGATGAATTAATTTATGCTTACGAATTAGTTCTTTGTTGCTAGCTTTTATTTTTGATTTTAAATGTTTGGTCACATTAATTGTTAAAATTCCCGTTTCAACCAAACATCCATAAATATTGGGGGTATTTTGACGGTGTACGTAAATAATGGCTGATATTTTGTTTTTATATTCTTTTAAAACTTTAATCAGATTTTCTGGTGTAAGTGGGTTATCGTTGTTTGATCTATGCTTGCTCAATGAGTTATTTATAACATCGTGCCAAGTTAAAAAATTTTTCTCTATCATACATTTTGGAGAATTGCTTAAAAGATAGTGAGCAGTCTTTTGCCGGTTATTTGCATTCAAATTAAAGCTTAAACCTGGAATTGCTTTAAAAGTGTCGTCGAGGCGTTTTTGTAGAGTTAATGGTAATGTATTTACGGAGTGATGGAGAGAACTCGCAGCAATGATGAACACCATTGAGAGCGATAAGCCATACAGTTGTTTTAATGGCAATCAATTAGTCTGCAATCAAAGGAGTCTGCTGATGTAAAGTCGTCACATAGAAATGAAAAGAAAAAAAAATAATTATCACGATAATAACTCTAAGAACCCTTAGCTGAGGGTTTTGTAAGGTTTTGCTAAGGCCTCGATTCAGTACTATTTAAGTTACGGTTACGGTTTATCGGTAAAATTCAGCGACGTTACGGCGAAACGGTAGTAGTAACGATCGCGGCGGTATGCGGCCGAAAACGGGGCGAGCCGAGCAAATTTTTATAGTTTATCCAACCACTGGAGGAAACCGAGGTAGGGATTCACTCAAAAAACTTGCTCGACACGATTGACGATTTAAACGGTTGAACGGGCGAGACGAAAACGGTGTTTTTCGATTTTGCTCTAAATTCGGGCAAAAAAAATTTTTTTGTCAGTGAAAGTTTTTGGAAAAGTTGAAATAACTTTTTTTCCGGAAATTTTTTTTTTGAAAATTTTTATTTACATATTTTTTTTGCAAAAATTTTTTGGAAAATTTTCTGGATTTTTTTTCACAAATTTTTTTGGGTTCGAGACTATTCTGGGGTAATAGGGTTCTGGGTATGAACTAGGATTAGGTATCTAGTACGGTCTTAATCGGATTGCAATTAACAACATCGTATGTAATTTTATAGCACTGATAATCAAAAAAGTAGCACTTTTTTTGGTTAAAAAACTGGCACAAATTAGAGTCTAAAAGTTAGTTGAAAGCACAGGTTCGATCTTACAAGGTTTTGCAGGTAGTTCACCGGGCCTGAGTCCAAAAGAACACGAAGGTTCCACAAAAAATACTATCCGCCTTGTGTGATGTCGGCCTCTGGGTTGTCGGCTTTGTTGGAAGTTGTTGAATTTCTGAGATCTAGTTTGTCGGCTGCTCAGTTTGGCGGATTTCCATGATAGGATATTTCGAATATTTGGGCCACATCGTCTTTCGGCTACTTCACATATCGGTTTGTTTTCTGTTTCCAGGTCCTTGGTTTTTTGTTTCCCGATTGGCGCGGCACCAAAATATTCTGGTTTTTTTATATTTTTTTATAACTTATAAAAACAGGAAACAGAATCGGTTTAATTCAAGAGAATCAATAAACGGCGAATTTTAGTAATTTTTATTGCACGGAATTAGCAAAAACATTACACGTATCAAATTAAAAAGTGGGCTTGTTCATGCCCTGATTTGTGTGATTTATGTGTTTTTTCACAATGAGTTCATACTTAGTTCACGCAGTTTAAATAACAGAAACTCAATTGCAAACCAATTTTGAACCGATTAAAATATTAGCATTTTATATTCTGTCAGCTTCGGCTCAAATATGATTCTCAAGTGAAACGACTTAGGTGAGAATCGAACCGACGCCGAACTCCCCGGATAGCACTATGTATACGCTGAGCTATATAGCTGGTATTGCTAAGCAACTATACTGGCTTTATACTATTTTTTCAATTTTACTTTTAATGCTATGTAGCATTAACATCCGGAGCATTCGAACCTCTGCTTGATATGGGACTTGGAAGAAATTAGATCAATCGGGTTACCAGATCATCACCAGAAGGTCACCCTTTTCGTGGTGAGCTTGATGCTGGCGTTGCGGTGGATCGAGGAAAACGTGACGAAATGTCGAGAGTCGACGGCCGCAACAGTGGAATCAATACATGCAATTGATTACAGCCGGTGGCTTGAGTTGTTTGAGACTGTGTGCAAAGTATTTTCTATACCCATGGAAGTGAGGCACGCGTGGAGTCGCAAAAGATTCTTCACATGGTTTCGAGCGACGTTGACGTCTTGGTTGTACACGGTGACGAAGGTTCACATGAAGAAGCATCAGAAAGAGTATCAACAGTTCCTGGCCGAGATAGGGCCGGAAACTTTCAAGAGACCCTTGATACCAAGGCGAGGGAATCAATATTGGAGGAGGACTTGGCAAAGAACGTGAGTTTGAGCTTGCACAACTCCTTTTGCTTGAACAGGGAATCTAAAGTGAAGGTTCTGCCGAGCCAGGCAAAAAGATTGCAAGAGCAGAGGGAGTGGATGCAATTCTACGAACAACTAAAGTCTTGGGAAGAGATTGTGATCAGTTCCGACGATGAAGAAGAGCTGTCAAGGCAGATCACTATGTCGAGTGTGTCAGGGCTCAGTACCTCGAGGGCGAGGGGCAAGGACTGAGCAGAGCGCAATATGCAGATGAACTTATCGAATAAACCCGTCGCCCTATAGTTTTTCACAGGTGCAAAAACCAACTGAATGTTTAGTACAGTAGTTTTTAATCGACTTTAGGACAAATCCCGACACTTGGTCCGCCCTGATAAACCGAGCGAGGAATAGCATGATGAGCAATGTCAATTTCCAGAGACTCCTGAGTAACGCTAGCACTCCTCCTTGTTGTCACTTGTACCGAGAGACATTTTGAAAAACCATCGAAGCTAAATAAAAAAATATTTATTCGCTCCCCAGGTTTGTGGTAAGTCTCCCTAAAAATCTAGAATCGATTAGGTTTTTCCATAAACTCTGATTGCGTAAGATCTTTTTCCGGTATAACCAATTTGAAATTTTAACCCGACTTTATACATTCTTTTTTTGGTTTTTTGCTTTTTATGGTTGTTTTTTTTTATTAGTAAAACTGGCAACGGTAACAATTTCCAAGTAGAAAGGAATTCAACAAGTTTATTGGTATGTTAGCTGTTTTGGGTAATAACGACAAAAAACGTGACCTTCGAGGAAGTCAATTGACTTTTATCAACGTTCAACGGTTTTTTCCAAATTTGAGAACCATTTTCAACTTAATTTACTTGCGTCAGTTCTAGCGGAACACCGTATATTTCCTAAAAACAAAAGTCAGGATGGGATTTGAAACTACGCCTTGGAGTTGGTAACCGCATTTGTACCCATTAGACTAACGGCTGGTTTATTATTAAGAAGAGTTCTGTGAGAAAGAACCCACAAAAAGTTCTGTGAGAAGTAAAACTTTGAAGGTTTCTGTGTGTTGCAATGCAAATGTAGAGTATAGATGCATAGAAAACAAGAGTATAGATGCATATAAAATAAGCAGAGTTGGCCGAGTGGCCTAAGCTAACGCCGATTATATGTGTGACCTAACAGTTGACGTAGTTCCGAGTCCCCCACGTGCCCTGTTTTATTATACTAAAAACGGGGGTTTTATCCTATTTTAACTGTGTTTTGGTTCTAATTCGGTTCAGCCTTGATTAAGACTGACCGCTAAAAAGACCAATTTGTCTCAAGGACATTACCGACCGGTTCTTGTGGCTAGCTTGCGCCGATTTGTACCAAAAACAGTCGGATGATAAAAAGTTATATGATGTTTTTGATCAATAGAGAATGCCGAAATTAATCAATTTGTCTGAGTTATTTACCGAAAAATATCTCTTATTAATTCAACGAATTTGGATCAGTTTTGGAGATTAGCGAGCATACTGTGAGAAGTAACCCACATATGATGCAGATTATCTGACAAAATGGGTCAATTAGGGATACAGCATTTTTGAAGGACCAAACAAATAAACTAGTAGCTAACAGTCAACAGTCACGTGCGGATCTAGGATTTCCTCGAGGAGGCGGATTTTCAAAAAAAAACGATAATTTTGTCGACCTTTCTTATTTTTAACCGATCAAATTGGTTTTCTGAGCTCTCCCAAATCATTAAGAAGACCCATTTCGATTAAGTTGTCCATCAAACATCCCGAACACGGGTTCAATTGGGAAAGGTTCAGTTCCTTTACAAGATATAAACGAGTAGTCGCTTTTATGTTGAGGATGTTGCCTTCACATAAGCATTTTCGTGGTAAGGACTTACGAATCACCGACCCCGCTGAACTTGATATTGCAGAAAGCAAACTGATTCATCTTGCTCAGATGGAATCCTTCCCCGTTGAGTTAAAAACACTCACCGCTGGCAAACCTATTAAGAATAATAGTAAAATTGCCACATACTCGCCATTTATCGGTCCCGCTGGTATCATTCGTTCCACCGGACGGATTGTGCGCTTAGTGAATACCGAGTTTGATTCTAAGCACCCAATAACACTCGACGCCCGACATACCCTAGTTCGTTTGTTGTTCCGCAGCCTCCACCACAAGCATTTTCATCAAGGATTAGATTACATGCGCTCCGTTTTTAATATGAAATATGCAATACTTGGGTTGCGTCGACTACTTCGGTCTATCGAAAATCAATGTGTAACATGCCGTAAACGCAAAGCAAGTACCATTCAGCCTATTATGTCCGATTTACGTTTCGGATATAAGCAACCACCCTTCAATCATACGGGTGTGGATTACTTTGGACCGCTTTACGTTCCGGTTCGCTGAAGCACTGAAAAAAGATGGGGATTTCTTTTTACTTGCCTCACCACCAGGGCTGTACACCTTGAGATTGTACCATCTCTGGACACCAGTTCTTGTGTCATGGGCATTGAACGGTTCATTGCGCGTCGTGGTACGCCAAGCACAATCTGGTCGGATAACGGCACGAACTTCGTTGGTGCGGAAAAGGAATTACTTGCCTGCATCAAGAGCTGGAATGGCATGGCTCCGACCATTTTTGCACACAAAGGTGTTACTTGGAAATTTAACCCGCCAGGCGCACCCCATCATGGCGGCTCCTGGGAACGCCTCATCCGAAGCGTGAAGCGCGTCTGTACGATATCCTAGGCAGTAGGCGAGTCACTGAAGAGGTGTTGGGAACAACACTCTGCTTAGTTGAGCAGGCTTTGAATTCGAGGCCAATTACTCCCGTTAGTACTGATTCAAGTGAGTTAGAAGCGTTAACCCCAAACCACTTTTTGCTTGGACAACATGCCACAAGCTTTCCTTCGCTTTTACCAGGGGAGGACTTTTACCTGGGGAGCACTCATATGCTAACGCGATTTGGTCTCGTTGGCTTCGAGAATATGTTCCCTCGTTGAATAAGCGTGTCAAGTGGCACACTAATTTTGACTTCACTCTTAAAACAGGCGATCTCATGTGGGTGATTAAGCCCGATAGTCCGCTTGTGTACTACCCTCTTGCTCGAATCGTCAAGCTAAACTACGGACAGGACGGTTGCGCCCGATCCGCCATTGTCAGGACCGCAACACGTGAAGTCACGCGGCCGACCGTTAAGCTCGCTCCGGTTCTTCCTTCTTCAGGGGGGAGAGGATGTTGCAATGCAAATGTTGAGTATAGATGCATAGAAAACAAGAGTATAGATGCATATAAAATAAGCAAAGTTGGCCGAGTGGCCTAAGCTAACGCCGATTATATGTGTGACCTAACAGTTGACGTAGTTACGAGTCCCCCACGTGCCCTGTTTTATTATACTAAAAACGGGGGTTTTATCCTATTTTAACTGTGTTTTGGTTCTAATTCGGTTCAGCCTTGATTAAGACTGACCGCTAAAAAGACCAATTTGTCTCAAGGACATTACCGACCGGTTCTTGTGGCTAGCTTGCGCCGATTTGTACCAAAAACAGTCGGATGATAAAAAGTTATATGATGTTTTTGATCAATAGAGAATGCCGCAATTTATCTATTTGCCTGTGTTATTTACCGAAAAATATCTCTTATTAATTTAACGAATTTGGATCAGTTTTGGAGATTAGCGAGCATATTTTGGCGCCCCACAGGGGATTGATTGTTCTATTAACGAGTGACACCGAAGTCTATTTTTCACGAAGTCGGTCGACACAATTATTCACGACTTATCGGACAGTTGTTCACGCATTTGCACAAAGGACCGAAGACCGAAACAGAGTGTTTGAAACAGAGTGACCGAGTAACCAGTTGGCCGTGTGACAGAGTGACTGAAACACAATGACCGAGTGTCCAGTTGGCCGAGTGACAGAGTGACAGAGTGATCGAAACTGGACGTGCCTCATACGTGCGTTTCCTCCACATTGATCTCAAAAGATCTTCGAGTTGCCGAAGAAACTTAGAATTAGACCGACCTACGCACACCAACTTGAACTGATTGGTTGGCCTGTAAGCCGACAGACGCCAGAGCAGACAGGCGAAAGAGCAGACTGGTGGAAGAGAGGCCCTGATTGTTGACTTTTTGACTTTTGAGCTGTGTTTTCTCGACACCCGAATTTTTGGATTTTTTCCCGGTGTCGCCAATCTCCAATTAATAACTGTAAGACGTTTCCAAAACATTTAAAACTCTCCATTCGTGCCTTTAATTTATATACGATGTCATATATGCTAGAAATTTTCCCGCAAGCTAGCCCCCGGTAATTTTTCTCAATACCCAAAACTTTTGGACAGTTCCGTTGAACTGAAATATCTTACAGTCGGTACATAGACAAACTGACTTGACATTTTTTCTCTATACCAAAATTTTTTGGATATTTGTGAACGGAATAATAATCCGTGAAATCGGAACATAGACAAGAGGTACTGGACTAGTTTTTTGGATTGGTTTATGACTCGAACCTACTGACCCAAATTTTCTGAAAAATTTTATGAAAAAAGTAAAAAAAAATTGCCAAAAAATCCTCAAAACTTCTCCAGAATTCCGCGAAACTGTGCTGTGAGATGACACCAACCTCATGTTAAGTGGTCTGGTAGCAAAATATCAGGCAAATTAAGTTAAGTTTTTTCATCCTCAGGTTTCTTCCGCGTGTGTTGTTGGAACTTAACCAATTTGCCCGGGACCCACCATTGGTGAAACTGAAAGCCAGTTCGCTGCAAGTAAAACAAAGCCATTTCAGCCCGTCCGATTATTGACTTCGTTGCGTGACAATAAAGTTAAGTGGTCAGGTAGGGTGATATTAAGTGAGTTAAGTTGAATTCTTTCATCCTCAGGTTTACTCCGTGTGTGTTGTTGGAGTTCAACCGACCTATTTAATTTTTCCAAACCCATTGGTACTTAAGCGTACCGTAGCCCTCGCATAGGTCCCTTAAAAATATGTTTTTCATTCTAGGAGCTAGTTCTTTGGATCACGCGCTCCGAAAACTTCCCGCTCCGTCCCAGAAGCGCGTCAAAGATACTTGCTTTACGAAGCCAGGTTTAAGTTTGAACTTTAACGCTAGGGACTCTCAGAAAAAAATACATTACTACCTTCATGACTACTTGTCGCACTGTAACGACCTTTTAATTTGGCACGACGCCATTAATAACTCGATAAGTAGGCACCGCAGTAACAATAACCGTAAGCTGAGTAGTGAGCAACTTGTCAATTTGTTATTAAGGTGTAGGACAAACATTCGTGCGATCGTATACTGTAGACGGAACGGAAACGAGGATATAGAGGAAAGTTTAGGTTCAACAGGTATTCTCGTTCTGAACGTCGTTAAAGACTTTATCTCTAAGCGTAAGGCTAAGGACCAGGTACTAATTGAGAAGTACAAACAGCTTCACCAGCCTCCTTCCCTTGAGTTAAAGACTCTCCTCTTTCTAAGGCGTTATAGCGCTAATCTTAACATCCTTAAGACAAGTAAGAAGCGGAACCGCTTACCCCTCAAAGCTCGGAAAGCTACAAAAAATAGGCTTCAGGCAGAAGCTTTGAGACTTCAAGTTCCCCCATCTTGTAAGCTAATGTTGATTTGTTAATGCAAATTTAATTACGTACCAAAACAGTATCTCATTTTATTGATTGTTTTCTATAAGTAAGCATCCGTAGAATATTGTCAATTTGTGAAAAACATGGACGAAAAATTCCAAAGTAAGATACGCAAGTTATTCGAAACCCGTGTAAATCTAGAAAATGAGCTGCTTAAAGGTCACTCATTATTACTTGAGTACATTGAGAATAATAGTCGCACCACAAAAGTTGATAATGCTGTTTACAAATGTGAAATTGCGTTTGAAAAAGCTGTCGAAGTCAATGAGCAATTAATTAGGTTAGCAGGAAAAACGGAAAACCCTGAAAAAAATATTGCTCAGCAAGTCCTTTGGCTTAAGAAAGTAACCGAAATGAACGATAAGGTAATGCATGAAGCTCAGAATTACAAGATGAGCCTTAAACCTTCGTCATTTCCAGCAGCCGGCATTACAGGGAGCAAGGGATCCCTACAACAAACTAGGTCTGAGACATCCTCACGCTCGCACCAAACAAGAGATTCAGAAGCACGAGTATCTGAAAACAGGTCTAAGATCTCTAATAAGTCTAAGGATAGTAGAAAGCTTGACTCACATAAGTCTGATAAATCAGCTTCCACTTGTCATACGTCGACTGTTCGCACTATGTCATCAAGTGAGAAACGGCATGAGTTAGCTTTAATAAAACGACGCCATGAGGAGCTGGAAAGGCAGTATCAAGTATCTTTAAGACTTAAAGAGCAAGAGAACCGTCTTAAGATCGAACAAGGTCAGCTGGAACTAGAGCAATTGGCTAAAAGTCATAAAAAGCAACTAATTGAAATGGAATTCTAGTGCACACGTGTTACCACCACCGTCTGCTGTTCCTTTACAGACCATGAGTTCAAACATAACTAATGGTAGTTTCGCCATCGCGCAACCGGAATCATTACCTGTCCCAATTTTATCGGCACAACCCGGTTCTGGTTTTGTTTCTTTGTCACCTGCATTTGCTGGTGGTGGCTTCTCATCTACTGGAGTAAACCCAACGCCGGTTTTCTTTTGGGCACCTAATTGCTATGCAGCGCCAGTCCAGACGCAACATAATCTTCCCTTTGTTCCGCATACTGTGTCACCTAATATCCACGATTACTACACAAGTGTTGCAAACTTATGGCGATTGGCAGCTACAACTCCAATCGTCACGCCTGCTCAGTGTTGTAAAGCTGGAAACATTTTTTCTATTGTGACAACTGTTGTCCCATCGTGTAACACCGCCGCTCCGTATACTAGTGGTGGGACTGTGTATTTTAATACTCCCCCAGTTCATCCACAACATGTTCCGCATTTTGTCAATCATACTAATACTGGTTATCAGCCAGTCAACGAAGACTACGCGCCGTCTTCCACTTATCCAAACCAAGGTTGTTCATCAGATCGATCTCTCTCCGCTCGTGAATTGGCGGAATTATTGATGCATAGCCGCAAAGATCATCTTCCTGAATGGAAGTTAGCCCAGTTTGACGGCAACCCGTTAAACTGGCACGAATCGTTTGGTCAGCTTAAGTCCACCGTTGATTCCGCTGTTCTCATCGATGAAACGAAACTGACATACTTAAAAACGCTCGTCACAGGCAAAGCAAAAACCGCAAATGCGGAGTTTAGTTATAGTGGCGTTATGTACAAGGATGCACTGGCCACCTTGCAACGGAAGTTTGGGCAACCACATGCCATTGTTGGTGCGCATCTTGATAAGCTGAACACTTTTCCTCCACTTAAGATGCACAGTTCGGAAAATGTCATTAGTTTCTCCTCTGCCATATCTGGCCTCGTAGCAGTTTTCAAATCATTGTCTTTCAACGATGGTCTAAAGAGTGTTAACCTGTTAAACCAAGCTGTTAAACCAGCCTGCTAACCTCAAGGAGGCTTGGTCAATGCATACTGTTAGGCATAATTGGCAGCGACCAACACTTTTAGACTTGAACAACTGGTTGAAAGAAAAGGCCGAAGGGCATGAAAGATTACGTTTACTCAACTCTAAGGCAAAAAACGAGGAGCCAGTTAAACCAAAAACAACTAAAATTTTTGCAGCCAATAGCCAGGTAACTAGTAAGGCTCAGGATAAGTCTAAGTTCCCGCTGTGCGTTTTGGGTAAGGGTAGTCATGTATTGTGGAACTCTGCTGTTTTTAAGGAAAAGAATGCTATTCAGCGAGCAAAATACGTAGCTGAACAGAAACTTTGCTTCGCTTGCCTCAATTGCAATCATAGTTTCCGGCAATGTTCTACAGCAAAAAAGTGCCCGAAGCCAGAGTGTGATAGCACACATAATGTCTTGCTCCATGGAGCCGAAAGAATATTTCCTCGGAAGGAAAATTCAAAGGTCTCGAATAAGGCTGGAACAAACAAATCCATGGAGAATACAAACACTTCCACCCATGCCGCTGTTAGTGATGTACATAACATTGAATCTTCTAAAGGGTTGTTGCCAATTGCAACACTTGGTGTATCCTCGGCTGTAACCAGTCTCCTGACGTTGATTCTTTGTGATAGTGCATCGACTCACTCCTGGGTGTCTTCGTCACTCGTAAATCGTCTCGGCTTAGTAGGGAGCTCGTTAACTCGTCAATTAGTGGTTTCAATTCAATCACCGTTGTTGAGACTCAGAGGGTTAAGTTTACAGTTTCCTCCGAGCCAAATAATAGTGATTTCGTATTTTCTCTCTGTGCATATGTTAAAGACAACATTCGGATTGGTTCCGAAGTAATCAATTTTGCTGATTTGCAGAAAAAATATCCACAATTAGCACCTATTAAGCCCACTCAATATACTTATGAGGACGTTGAAGTTATTATCGGACAAGACTACTACCACGCCGTAAGACCTATTGAGTTCATCTTGGGAGATGATGAAAACTCACCCTGTTCCGTTCGCCTACCGATAGGTTGGGTCATAAGTGGTCCGTTGCCGCCGTCTGTTAATTCTACTTCTTCGTGTTTCAAGTGTGTTGTTGAAGATTCTTCTCTGACCGACCAGATAAAAGCCTGGTACGAGTTGGAATCGTATGGTGCTTTCAAACAAGTCGATGCCCGTTCCGCCGCGAATAAACATGCTTTATCCATCCTAAATTCTGAAACCATTCACAATGGCGAAAGATACATTGTGCCTATGCTTTGGATTGATAGTAATGTCAGTCTACCAAACAACTATTACTCGTCACTCGCCCAATTTAAAACATTGGAGAAAAGGTTAAGTAAAGACCCTGAGCTGCGCGAAAGATATGCAGAAACAATTAGAGAGGACATTAGGAAAGGTTATGTCGTTATGTCTTCCGCACCATCCCGTCGTAAATCCGAGTAAGCCGGGTAAGGTGCGCCGAGTCCTTAATGAGGCTTCTAAGTTTCACGGCACATACTTAAATAAGTCCTTATTGGTGGGTCCGGACCTACTCCAAAATTTATTTTTGTACTTTTGCGATTCCGTCAACACAAGTACGCCGTCTCCGCGGATATAGAGGGTATGTTCCTCCAGGTAGGAGTCCTTGCCCGCGTTCAAATTTCACTCCGTTTTTTGTGGCGGGAGGATACCACTTCCGATGTGGTAGGTCATCAGTACACTCGCCATATATTCGGTGCATGGGATTCGACTACGTGCGCCATTTTCGCGTTGCGAAAGACAGCAACCGATAGTATGTCCACATACACTGAGGCCGCCTTAGTCGTAAATGAAAAATTTTACATGGACGATTACTTGGATTCATTCGAGAACGTTACCCATGCAATTAAAATTAGTCGCGATTTGGTTTCCTTAGTAAAATTGGGAGAATTTAATTTGACAAAATTTGTCAGTAATGCTGATGAAATCACTTCAGCAATGAACCGCGAGGAATCCGAAACCTCGTCTTCACCCATCAAGGACATATGTAACGGTGCCGAACAATCATCACACGTCTTAGGTCTTAAGTGGGACCATGTAAAAGACACATTGGTTGTTAGCAGAGGCGTGGATCGTCCTCTCGATAAAGCAATAACTCAACGAACCGTCTTGAGTTTCGTCTTTTCTGTGTTTGACCCTGTTGGGTTAGTAGCTCCATACACAGTTAGGGCCCGTCTTTTACTTCAAGATATTTGAAAAATCAGTGGTCAAAGTTGGGACGACGAATTGCCAGAAGACATAAGAGATAAGTTTCTCGAGTGGCACTCCGGTCTCCCTCTCTTAGGGCAATTGACTATTCCCCGTTGTTACTTCACAGAGCCTGTTGATCAAATTGAGCTCCACATTTTCGGTGATAGCTCGCAGGACGTTTTATGTGCCGTTGGATTTTTGCGTGCGCGACTCGCAAGCTCGCATAAAACTCAAATATCCTTCATTTTTGGTAAAGCTCGCGTTGCGCCCATGAAAGCGCTATCTATACCGAAGCTAGAGCTTCAAGCTGCTCTGCTCGCCACACGACTGAAAAACGATATACTGACCGCCCTTGCCGTCTCTTTTAATCATGTCTACATGTGGACAGATAGTACAACAGTTTTGCAGTAGCTAAACTCCACTGAAAAAATACCTGTTTTCGTCGCTAATCGTGTAGGCGAAATCCTCGAATCGACCACTGTTGATGAGTGGCACCATGTTCTGAGCGGCGATAATCCAGCTGATACCGGTACGCGGGGGATTTCTTCGGAAGCCCTCAAGGATAGCAGCTGGGTTATTGGTCCGAGCATTCTCAGGACTACTGATTGGCCGTTTATACCCGACGAACGTGTAATCAATAAAATTCGTTTGAAGGGTCCTTCTTGTGACTGTGATAATTGCTTGGAGACATCATCTTTCTTCGTCACCGATGTCACATCCATCAAACATCCCGAACACGGGTTCAATTGGGAAAGGTTCAGTTCCTTTACAAGATATAAACGAGTAGTCGCTTTTATGTTGAGGATGTTGCCTTCACATAAGCATTATCGTGGTAAGGACTTACGAATCACCGACCCCGCTGAACTTGATATTGCAGAAAGCAAACTGATTCGTCTTGCTCAGATGGAATCCTTCCCCGTTGAGTTAAAAACACTCACCGCTGGCAAACCTATTAAGAATAATAGTAAAATTGCCACATACTCGCCATTTATCGGTCCCGCTGGTATCATTCGTTCCACCGGACGGATTGTGCGCTTAGTGAATACCGAGTTTGATTCTAAGCACCCAATAACACTCGACGCCCGACATACCCTAGTTCGTTTGTTGGCCCGCAGCCTCCACCACAAGCATTTTCATCAAGGATTAGATTACATGCGCTCCGTTTTTAATATGAAATATGCAATACTTGGGTTGCGTCGACTACTTCGGTCTATCGAAAATCAATGTGTAACATGCCGTAAACGCAAAGCAAGTACCATCCAGCCTATTATGTCCGATTTACCTGTCGAACGTTTCGGATATAAGCAACCACCCTTCAATCATACGGGTGTGGATTACTTTGGACCGCTTTACGTTCCGGTTCGCTGAAGCACTGAAAAAAGATGGGGATTTCTTTTTACTTGCCTCACCACCAGGGCTGTACACCTTGAGATTGTACCATCTCTGGACACCAGTTCTTGTGTCATGGGCATTGAACGGTTCATTGCGCGTCGTGGTACGCCAAGCACAATCTGGTCGGATAACGGCACGAACTTCGTTGGTGCGGAAAAGGAATTACTTGCCTGCATCAAGAGCTGGAATGGCATGGCTCCGACCATTTTTGCACACAAAGGTGTTACTTGGAAATTTAACCCGCCAGGCGCACCCCATCATGGCGGCTCCTGGGAACGCCTCATCCGAAGCGTGAAGCGCGTCTGTACGATATCCTAGGCAGTAGGCGAGTCACTGAAGAGGTGTTGGGAACAACACTCTGCTTAGTTGAGCAGGCTTTGAATTCGAGGCCAATTACTCCCGTTAGTACTGATTCAAGTGAGTTAGAAGCGTTAACCCCAAACCACTTTTTGCTTGGACAACATGCCACAAGCTTTCCTTCGCTTTTACCAGGGGAGGACTTTTACCTGGGGAGCACTCATATGCTAACGCGATTTGGTCTCGTTGGCTTCGAGAATATGTTCCCTCGTTGAATAAGCGTGTCAAGTGGCACACTAATTTTGACTTCACTCTTAAAACAGGCGATCTCATGTGGGTGATTAAGCCCGATAGTCCGCTTGGGTACTACCCTCTTGCTCGAATTGTCAAGCTAAACTACGGACAGGACGGTTGCGCCCGATCCGCCCTTGTCAGGACCGCAACACGTGAAGTCACGCGGCCGACAGTTAAGCTCGCTCCGGTTCTTCCTTCTTCAGGGGGGGGGAGGATGTTGCAATGCAAATGTTGAGTATAGATGCATAGAAAAGAAGAGTATAGGTGCATATAAAATAAGCAGAGTTGGCCGAGTGGCCTAAGCTAACGCCGATTATATGTGTGACCTAACAGTTGACGTAGTTCCGAGTCCCCCACGTGCCCTGTTTTATTATACTAAAAACGGGGGTTTTATCCTATTTTAACTGTGTTTTGGTTCTAATTCGGTTCAGCCTTGATTAAGACTGACCGCTAAAAAGACCAATTTGTCTCAAGGACATTACCGACCGGTTCTTGTGGCTAGCTTGCGCCGATTTGTACCAAAAACAGTCGGATGATAAAAAGTTATATGATGTTTTTGATCAATAGAGAATGCCGAAATTAATCTATTTGCCTGAGTTATTTACCGAAAAATATCTCTTATTAATTCAACGAATTTGGATCAGTTTTGGAGATTAGCGAGCATACTGTGAGAAGTAACCCACATATGATGCAGATTATCTGACAAAATGGGTCAATTAGGGATACAGCATTTTTGAAGGACCAAACAAATAAACTAGTAGCTAACAGTCAACAGTCACGTGCGGATCTAGGATTTCCTCGAGGGGGCGGATTTTCAAAAAAAAAAACGATAATTTTGTCGACCTTCCTTATTTTTAACCGATCAAATTGGTTTTCTGAGCTCTCCCAAATCATTAAGAAGACCCATTTCGATTAAGTTTTCTGCACCGCTGGCAAATTTTGGACAAAAAAAACCGGCCAAACAAGACGTTTTTAGGCAATTTTTGGAAAATTTTGACTAGAAAATTCCGCTTTTTTGGCGCGCGATCCTCCTTCAAAATTAGTACATTTTGGCGCCTAACGCGCCTTTAGAACAATTTAGGGGTCAGTCTGCCAAAAAATGAATATATTAAAATAGTACAAACGGGGGACCTTTTGGGTCAGCAGGGCAGTTGAATTCCTGAAGAAGGGGCGTCCGCACGCCCCACCTCGAAATCCGCTGGTGCTAACAGTACTATGTACACCCCCCCCCCCCCCCCCCCCCCCCGAAGTAACCTACAATAGAATGTCCTCGAATTGATTTTGTCCTCGAAGTCAATTTTGGAAAAACAGGTATTTTGATTCACTGGAACCCCCATTTGAGAAAGAATTAAACAGTTAAGTATAGTTTGGACCAACCGTTTTATTTGTTCCCCAGCAGGATCCCCCCTAAATCGTGCTGGGGAACAAATAAAACGGTTGGTCCAAACTGTATATACTTAACTGTTTAATTCTTTCTCAAATGGGGGTTCGTTTCAAGTTAGCATAATTCAAGGTATCATATAGTTCAGCTCAAGTTGTTGAAGTACTGTTTCTTGGGCGGAAAAATTAAGACTACCTCTCCCCCTCAATCCGCCTCTGAATTATTATGTGGTAGATAGGTACATAACACGACATGACGTTAAGGTGACAAATGAGCATTAGAAAAGTTAAAATGAACTGATAAACTTGAGCGTTATAATTATCCTAGAATTGCAATGTGGAGAATTGCGTGTACTGTCGTCTAAAGTCCCACCAAAAGCGGTAGTCGTCTTAATCAGCTGTCGTCCTATTGACCGGACGCCAGCTTATAGTACGGTGCTTGGTAAATAAAACGGCAGGCGATTAAGACAAGACATTAAGACGTTAAATTAGCTTCTCTACATGTAAAATGAGGAGTTCAAGTTTAAGGGGTTTAGATTTCTTAGAAATTCTATGTAAGCAATTGCATGTGGCGTTGTCCTAAAGCCCATCATACGATTCGGCTTGAAGTCCCGTCGGCTTGATGTCCGGCACCCGTCGCCGTATAGGTGACAAAGAAGTTTTGGACTGGACATTGAGCAGACAGTTTTTCAAGTAGAAGGATTTCAAGCTAAAATTTTTGCTCGAAAATTGTTGCGAAAATCCTCTATAACCATTAATTCGAAGTTTTGGCTTCTCGTATAGTTTTTTTCAACTTTAAGAAAAGACTAAATCTCAGCCTATAACAAACTCGAAACAATTGATCCTTCCTGAACGAAGATTGCAGAATGTTTTTGTTCGGCCGTTTGTAACGTTGATCAACTGAATGTATTTCCTTCAAAAAAGCGATTTAGGCGTGAACAATTCTGATTGGTCCAATTTGGGTCTAGAGTCTAGGACAACAAGCCGACGGGACTTCAAGCCGAAGGGACTTCAGGACGAAATTTAAACTTTACAAGCACCTCAAATCATTATTTTTTCATCTGTAAAACGTTGCTTTTCAAAAATTTAGACAAGTTTGGTCCATAATAAGCGTTATTCATGACAATGAATTACTTAGGATTGGCATTCGTTAATAATTTCAGACGGTTTTTAAAATGCATAAATTATGAGCAAGAAAATTTCCTTCAACTGTGTTTTATATTTCAACTTTCCTTAACATCATTTGCAGGCTTAAATTTTATGAAAAAGCCAATAATTACTGAAAAAAGATCATAAAGTAGGAAATTCTTTAAAAAGGTTTTCAAATTAATCCTATTTCATCACTTAATGAGAAAATGTTCGGCTTGAAGTCCCGTCGGCTTGATGTCCGGCACCCGTCCAATTTGACTCGCTTGCTAAGGAATGTAAAGCCCTGCGTCAGTCGATTTTATAATTGACCTCAGTTATTGTTATTGACGTAAAAAGTGCATTTTCTCAGTCCTAATTGCCCCGACTTAATGCAAATATAAACACGCTAACTTTGCTCTAAAACCCTGAAACGAAATCAGAAATGGGAGATGATCAAAGATCACCAAAATGGAGTTCCAAAACTTCCCAATTTTCAACCCCGGCGAAGCAAAACTCTGAGAATTTTCATAAGGAGGGCGATAATACAAACACGACGCCGAATTCTCAGCTAATCGGGCCCGAAGTTTCGCCCGCGAAGTCAACAAGCAGTTCGGTTGACTATGACGAGTCGAACCTCATAATAAATTATGTGCCGGCAACCATGACTCAAGAGGAATTGCGACTACTTTTCTCTCAAGTGGGGCCAGTGGAAAATTCCAAAGTAGTGCAGGATAAAATAACTGGCCAGTCACGTTGCTACGGGTTCGTCAAGTTCAAATCGGCGGAAGACGCGAGTAAGGCTGTGGAATTCTTCAACGGTCAATTCGTCGGACCAAAAAAACTCAAGGTTAGTTAATTAATTTTTGAAGTTACCTTCATTAGATCGAATTTTTGGAAAGACAAACAAATTTTGCTCTTTACGTAAAACTTTCCTTTTCGGCGATCCATGGGCAAATATTTCGGCTTTCAAAAGTTTCGGCTGACCCTCGCCCTACAAACGAATGCTCGGATCTTAGTAACTATTCCCCCCCCCCCCCTATTTCGATTTTCAAAAATTCAATTTTGGTGGCCACATTTTCAATAGCTGTTAAAACTTTTCAGAATATATATATATTTAAAATTTTTTACGTTGGTTTTATATAAATAGTGAGTAATACAGTGCTGATTTAAATTATCCGGACAAAACGAACAAAACTTGAATTTTCAAACGCGTTTTTCTCAAATTGGGTTAAGGTTAGACAAAAAGTGAAGAGGACAAAAGTTGCTTAGAATTTCACCAGAATTATTATGGTGCCGTTTTTTCTCCGAAATTCTCAACAAACATTTTACCCCAAAAATGGGTAATTTTGGCTTTTTTCAATTAATCAAGAATTACGCTGAAACTATTTTGTTAATTGATATGAAAATTATATCGAAGGAAGCCTCTTACGCAGCTCAACAAAGTTTAAGAAGGGTTAAATTTCCAAAAATATGCGCAAATTGTTTAAAATTTAATTTTAAACAGAGATTCTGGGTTTTATATAGTAAAAATCACATTTATTGACTATCAAGTGAAAATTTTTTCATTTATACTGGTTTTTGGAGATTTAACCCTTCTTAGACTTTGTTGAGCTGCGTAAGAGGCTTCCTTTGATGTAATTTTCATATCAATTAACAAAGTAGTTTCAGCGTAATTCTTGATTAATTGAAAAAAGCCAAAATTACCCATTTTTGGGGTAAAATGTTTGTTGAGAATTTCGGAGAAAAAACGGCACCATAATAATTCTGGTGAAATTCTAAGCAACTTTTGTCCTCTTCACTTTTTGTCTAACCTTAACCCAATTTGAGAAAAACGCGTTTGAAAATTCAAGTTTTGTTCGTTTCGTCCGGATAATTTAAATCAGCACTGTACAAATAAGAACGCGCAAAAATGAAAACCCACTTAATTGTTGACATTTTTGAAATACATATTTTATACAGAAATGGTTGTCAAAATGATACATGTATAGGGGGGGGGGGATAGTTAACAAAGTCCAAAAAGGGGGGGATTACATGCTTTATAATTTGGGAACTGAATCTTTAAACGGTCCTAAATTGTTTCAAATGAAAATTTATCATGGAATGAAGGAATGAAAATTCGGTTTGATCACATGTGTTCACTCATAGGTGTCGATAGCTCGGCCCAGTTCGGCCCAGATCACGGATGCGAATCTATATGTGAGTGGCATCCCCAGAACATACTCTGTGCACCAGTTCTGTCGTATGTTCCTGCCGTATGGAGAAGTCATTACTGGAAGGATACTCTTCGACTCCCTCGGAAGGTGAGAAAGATCTAGCAGCATGGGGGGTGTAGATTTGGTCATTCTACTGTATTACATGCTAGAGAAACCTGGGTGTAGGATTGGTAATTCATGATGAAAATGGTCAAAAATTGCGAAATTTGATTTTACTGTAAGCCAACTGTATGACCTTGTAGCAATGAAATTAAGTTTAGATAAGCTTAGTTTGAGAGCAAAAAAACGTAATGCGACTCTGCAACTTGAATTTGACCTCTAGGGAGAAGAACTGGAAAAGCGCGCAAAATCTGGAAACCACCCCCGGATTGGGAACCACTGGTTCGATCCTTATGAAAAATGGTGGGTGACTAATAGAGATTATTTTAGCCGGGTATGCCAAATTCCAGACCCCTGGGACCCCTGGGGGGCGAGTGATAATGATTTCCGAAAATGCAATTAGCACTTTTTGTAAACCGGTAACTAATGGTTAGAATGACTTCATATTGCATTATGTTGTAGCCCTAGGCGAGGGAAGTTCACCACCGGAATTTTGAACGCATCCGGTTATTACTTCCGGTTTTACGCCCGATGTAAACAAAACCCACTTTTTGTTATTTCTCGACCTTTGATAATGCTAGGAGGCTGAAACTTGGGGGGATGGTAGGTTGGGGTAAGACCTATAATGTATTAATAGTTGGACTCAATCCGGCGGCTACGTCGGAAGCTATTAGCACTTGAAAATTGAATTAGGCTATTAACACCTGATAGTGATAATTGACTTGTGATTTTAATGCACCAATGTGAAGGGGGGCCCAACCCAGTAGGGGGACCCCTTTGACCCAATACTCTCCGGAACTTCCTATAGGGTGAAAATGGCAATTTTAGAAAAAAGTGTTAATTGACCCAATATTTTCGAAAATATGGGAAGGGATGGTCCGATATGAATGAAACTTAGTGAGAATGATCTCCCATCGAAAATAAGACGTTTGGACGCGTTTGATCTCATTCGACCTCGGATGACCTCTAAGAGGTCATTTGGCTATTTTGACCCCAAGACCCCGGAACACCCTGAAAAGCGATAAATTAGCATTGTAAGGACCCGTAAGGGGTACCTACCCACCTGGGGAGGTAAGGGGAGGCCCTTAAATCGAGAGTTTTTAGTTTTGACCTTTGGACCCAAGCGAAAGTGATTTTATGTAATTAGAAAACATTGGGGTCAGCTTAACCCACTCCACTTGGACTTTCGATAAGAACGACAAACAAGTAAAAATACAGCCCCGGACAAACATTGGGAACATCTATGGGGAAAATGGGAATTTCGGGATGAAGATTTCATGAACAACCCTAGCATATTAAATAAATTTTTTTGTTGTTTTTTCGGATCATAACGGACCCGGGGAAGGGAATTACCCAGCCCTCGGACTTAGGGGAATTAAATTAAAAATGACCAAAAATGGAAATTTTTCAAGTATCACGGAAGTTAAATTCCCGGTTGTGTGAGAACTACCCAATTCATAGGAAAGGGAAAAAGTTAGGAAGAACTAAAATAAAGCCATGCAAGGGGTCATTTGTCAAATACGATGGGGAGCTGAATTTGTAGTTGAACCCAAGGTTTGCTCAAAATATCCTGATTAACTAAGTGCCACCCCGATGTTTAATTAAAGCTGACCTAATGGTTGATTCAGCTGATAAGTCCTGAGTGGCAGCTAGTTAAGTGAATGTTAGTAGGGATAGGGAATGGTACGCCTCTGACCGAATCGAAAATAAAAAAAGATAACGATACGCGATTAAGGTACAACCACTGAACGGGGCAGAAAAATTGTGCTGTGGTGAGAGCAAACGGTTGGTTCTCAGTTAGTTAGAGAACAAGATTGAGACTTATAGAATTCAGACGGGTCCTGAGAGTGACTCGTGAATTTTTTAAAGCGAGTTCTCGACGCGAGATTTTTAGTGAAGCTTTGTGAAGCAAGTTGAAGAGTTGTTTAGAATTGTTTGCAAAGTGAATTACAAGAGGCAGTTTCCTGGAAATTATCGCAGATTAAATTCATTGATACTTAATGAATTGTATTCAGGCCACTTAGCGGCCCTTATACTCAGCAATTTACATATTTTTTTCTGAATTCAATTAGTATCCAGTTTCTTGGGATTCTTTCCGAGGAAAAGATCAGTCAAGAGCAATCGAGCAAAGGGGGTGCAACCCAGTGTAGTACATCGATCGACCACCAAATTCAACCTTTCAATCGAAGGGATTTTCATCAAATACCGGATCACAGCTGTATTTAGTCATATCAATTAACAAAGTAGTTTCAGCGTAATTCTTGATTAATTGAAAAAAGCCAAAATTACCCATTTTTGGGGTAAAATGTTTGTTGAGAATTTCGGAGAAAAAACGGCACCATAATAATTCTGGTGAAATTCTAAGCAACTTTTGTCCTCTTCACTTTTTGTCTAACCTTAACCCAATTTGAGAAAAACGCGTTTGAAAATTCAAGTTTTGTTCGTTTCGTCCGGATAATTTAAATCAGCACTGTACAAATAAGAACGCGCAAAAATGAAAACCCACTTAATTGTTGACATTTTTGAAATACATATTTTATACAGAAATGGTTGTCAAAATGATACATGTATAGGGGGGGGGGGGATAGTTAACAAAGTCCAAAAAGGGGGGGATTACATGCTTTATAATTTGGGAACTGAATCTTTAAACGGTCCTAAATTGTTTCAAATGAAAATTTATCATGGAATGAAGGAATGAAAATTCGGTTTGATCACATGTGTTCACTCATAGGTGTCGATAGCTCGGCCCAGTTCGGCCCAGATCACGGATGCGAATCTATATGTGAGTGGCATCCCCAGAACATACTCTGTGCACCAGTTCTGTCGTATGTTCCTGCCGTATGGAGAAGTCATTACTGGAAGGATACTCTTCGACTCCCTCGGAAGGTGAGAAAGATCTAGCAGCATGGGGGGTGTAGATTTGGTCATTCTACTGTATTACATGCTAGAGAAACCTGGGTGTAGGATTGGTAATTCATGATGAAAATGGTCAAAAATTGCGAAATTTGATTTTACTGTAAGCCAACTGTATGACCTTGTAGCAATGAAATTAAGTTTAGATAAGCTTAGTTTGAGAGCAAAAAAACGTAATGCGACTCTGCAACTTGAATTTGACCTCTAGGGAGAAGAACTGGAAAAGCGCGCAAAATCTGGAAACCACCCCCGGATTGGGAACCACTGGTTCGATCCTTATGAAAAATGGTGGGTGACTAATAGAGATTATTTTAGCCGGGTATGCCAAATTCCAGACCCCTGGGACCCCTGGGGGGCGAGTGATAATGATTTCCGAAAATGCAATTAGCACTTTTTGTAAACCGGTAACTAATGGTTAGAATGACTTCATATTGCATTATGTTGTAGCCCTAGGCGAGGGAAGTTCACCACCGGAATTTTGAACGCATCCGGTTATTACTTCCGGTTTTACGCCCGATGTAAACAAAACCCACTTTTTGTTATTTCTCGACCTTTGATAATGCTAGGAGGCTGAAACTTGGGGGGATGGTAGGTTGGGGTAAGACCTATAATGTATTAATAGTTGGACTCAATCCGGCGGCTACGTCGGAAGCTATTAGCACTTGAAAATTGAATTAGGCTATTAACACCTGATAGTGATAATTGACTTGTGATTTTAATGCACCAATGTGAAGGGGGGCCCAACCCAGTAGGGGGACCCCTTTGACCCAATACTCTCCGGAACTTCCTATAGGGTGAAAATGGCAATTTTAGAAAAAAGTGTTAATTGACCCAATATTTTCGAAAATATGGGAAGGGATGGTCCGATATGAATGAAACTTAGTGAGAATGATCTCCCATCGAAAATAAGACGTTTGGACGCGTTTGATCTCATTCGACCTCGGATGACCTCTAAGAGGTCATTTGGCTATTTTGACCCCAAGACCCCGGAACACCCTGAAAAGCGATAAATTAGCATTGTAAGGACCCGTAAGGGGTACCTACCCACCTGGGGAGGTAAGGGGAGGCCCTTAAATCGAGAGTTTTTAGTTTTGACCTTTGGACCCAAGCGAAAGTGATTTTATGTAATTAGAAAACATTGGGGTCAGCTTAACCCACTCCACTTGGACTTTCGATAAGAACGACAAACAAGTAAAAATACAGCCCCGGACAAACATTGGGAACATCTATGGGGAAAATGGGAATTTCGGGATGAAGATTTCATGAACAACCCTAGCATATTAAATAAATTTTTTTGTTGTTTTTTCGGATCATAACGGACCCGGGGAAGGGAATTACCCAGCCCTCGGACTTAGGGGAATTAAATTAAAAATGACCAAAAATGGAAATTTTTCAAGTATCACGGAAGTTAAATTCCCGGTTGTGTGAGAACTACCCAATTCATAGGAAAGGGAAAAAGTTAGGAAGAACTAAAATAAAGCCATGCAAGGGGTCATTTGTCAAATACGATGGGGAGCTGAATTTGTAGTTGAACCCAAGGTTTGCTCAAAATATCCTGATTAACTAAGTGCCACCCCGATGTTTAATTAAAGCTGACCTAATGGTTGATTCAGCTGATAAGTCCTGAGTGGCAGCTAGTTAAGTGAATGTTAGTAGGGATAGGGAATGGTACGCCTCTGACCGAATCGAAAATAAAAAAAGATAACGATACGCGATTAAGGTACAACCACTGAACGGGGCAGAAAAATTGTGCTGTGGTGAGAGCAAACGGTTGGTTCTCAGTTAGTTAGAGAACAAGATTGAGACTTATAGAATTCAGACGGGTCCTGAGAGTGACTCGTGAATTTTTTAAAGCGAGTTCTCGACGCGAGATTTTTAGTGAAGCTTTGTGAAGCAAGTTGAAGAGTTGTTTAGAATTGTTTGCAAAGTGAATTACAAGAGGCAGTTTCCTGGAAATTATCGCAGATTAAATTCATTGATACTTAATGAATTGTATTCAGGCCACTTAGCGGCCCTTATACTCAGCAATTTACATATTTTTTTCTGAATTCAATTAGTATCCAGTTTCTTGGGATTCTTTCCGAGGAAAAGATCAGTCAAGAGCAATCGAGCAAAGGGGGTGCAACCCAGTGTAGTACATCGATCGACCACCAAATTCAACCTTTCAATCGAAGGGATTTTCATCAAATACCGGATCACAGCTCACCCCTTGCTGGTTCTGGTATTAAGGGAAGGGACTTAGCGGACAATATAGAAGTGATATATCGGATCTAAACAGTCAAAAATCCCCAAAACGACAGGGGGGATATTAAAAAAAACTTGAGAAAATTTTGAGACCATTTTTTAAGATTGACCAAATTAGGGATCTACTTAACAATCTCTCCCCCCCTTTCGGAGTGCAGCCAGTATTTAGACAACCGCGTATTCATACTCGTCATTATTTAGAAAACTACTGTTTGAACTAATCAGAATCGAGAAAAGACATAAATAATCCAAAACTATGTAACCCCCCTTTCGTACCTACTTAAGAATCTCAACCCCTATAAATAAATGCAGTAAAAAAGCACTGAGTTTTCTATTGAGAAGTCTAATTTTGCTGCATTCTGATTGGTCGAAAAATTGACCATTTTGATCTACTTAACAATCTCTACTTAACTAAGGGGATTTACTTAACTAAGAAGATCCCAAATTAGTTTTGTGAGCACTAGCAAAGCTCTTGATGAAAGGGGGCGTTCAGCAGCGCCGAATTAAAACAGTGCCGAATCAGAAAAACTGTTCAACTGTGCCGAAAGTTGATGATATTAAAATATTTTCAGTTCAATTTGTGAATTTTTGGCAATATTGCGTGAATACGGGGCAGTAAAAGAGTGCTGAACTACAACAGTGCCGAAAAAAATAGTTCAACAGTGCAGAATATGAAAACTTTGTTCAACAGTGCCGAAAATTTGAATAAATTTCAACATATTAATTGCGGCAATCTAAAATTAAATGGCGATCGTGGGGTGCCGGACATCAAGCCGACGGGATTTTAAGCCGAATATTAGGGACTTCACGCCGAGTATTTTCTTGTGAAGTATGTCAAATTGTGAAATATGATTAATTTCAAAATTTTATTGAAGAGTTTCTGAATTTCATTATTTTTCTTCACTAGTTATTGGCATTTTCATAAAATTTAAGCCTCCAACTGATGTTTAGGAAAGTTGAAAAATAAAACACGATTGAAGGCGTTTTTCATGTTTATAATTAATGCATTTCATAAACCGGCTGATGTTATTAACGGATGACAATCCCAAGTGGAGCATTGTAATGAATAACGCGATTGAAGGCGTTTTTCATGTTTATAATTAATGCATTTCATAAACCGGCTGATGTTATTAACGGATGACAATCCCAAGTGGAGCATTGTAATGAATAACGCTTTTTATGGACTAAACTTGCCTAAATGTTTGAAAAGTAACGTTTTACAGATGAAAAAATAGTGTTTTGAGGTGCTTGTTAAGTTCAAATTTCGGCCTGAAGTCCCTTCGGCTTGAAGTCTTGACGGTCTGTTGTCCTAGACCCAGCGATTGTTTACAATCTTGAGTGACACGTTAAGATTTTGAGCGAGAAAATTTGCAACTTAGACGTTTTGGTGCTCAATTAATTGTATAATTTGCAGTTGCAGACAATTTGGCGCCAAAGTTGGAGTGATTTTCTATGCTAACAAGACTGCTCGTATATCAGGGCAAAGCCCTGAATGTTCCGACTGCCCCTTAATTCATATCGAATAGTTTTTGGAAAAGAAAATCGTGAAAACGACCGAAAAATTTTAAGACATTATCAATGTGAGAAATCTTGAGTCGTACGAAAATAATACGACCAATTAGCTAGCCGCAATAGATTTGGAACTATTTTGTTGTGCGGGATAATTCGCCACGCATGAATCATTCGCGTTACGCTCTCAGCAATATGAACAAATTCTTCAAAGCGCGCATAATTTAGTCCAGAACATGGCCGATTTGGCAATGCTCAAACCCCCAGAACTTTACAAAAATAATCGGATGTAATATTTTTCTTCATTTGAACTCAGGAAGTCGATACCTGCAACGATAAAAAAATTTTGTCGAAAACTATTATTTTGATTGGCGAAAACTGATTGAATAAAAAAAAACCACACCGAGCATAACTATTCTGTTTTCTTCGAAAGTCGGAAAAATAAGCGTCAGTAATTTCCCCGCTCTTTAGAAAATACGTTTAAATTATTCTGAAATTTTCCCGCCTTTTTTGGCACTGTTAAACGCCCTCGTGAATACTTCTTTGATTTGGAGCGAAAATTAGTGAAAGTTGACAATTTGCTGAATCAATTTGGTTCTCGTAGCAAAGAGTACACTCGTCGTAAAGTAGACAAAACTTTTATTATCAAATCAGAATTTGGATAGCCACAACAAGAATAAAAGAATATCAAGGAAAAAACAATACATATTGTTAAGCCGACTTATATATTCAGCAGGAAGAAAGTTTTTAGTTTAAATCACGGCTACATAGTTTAAATCGAAGTTTGGGGATAAAAGGCCCCCTAGATAGGAATTTTTCAGAGGAGTAATTTTTTCATCCAATAATTGATATTTTCGTAGTTTTGTTGGAGCCGTGTCACTTAGAGATAATTGTCGCAGTTGCATTCGTGATTCGACTTCTAGGGCGTTCATTTTTCAATAATTTATAACAACTTGGCTGAACAGCACCCACTTCTTTGTTCCATCTCATGTTCCAATTTTTGCATTTATAGGTTGTTATAGATTTTGGTGTCGAGAAAAAGTATCTGATATTTAAGACTGATAATTTTGGTACTTGCAATGAGCTCAGCACCGGGAAGGAGAGACAGGTTGAATAGACGACAGGCTATTCAAATCAGGGTCGGGTTATTCATGTTTTCTCGCGAAAAACCCGAGTTCCTGTCATTTCATTTTCCGTGAATTTGAATTAAATTACCTGTCAGTGATAAAGGATGAGTAAAAGGGTGGGGGTTGAGAAATTAGACGATAAGCAAATTAGACGGAGGTACTTAGAAGGAAATTAGACGGTTTTGCAAAACTGCAATTGTGAGAAAATAGACGAAAGTGAGAGAAATTTAACTTTGTTTGCACACAAATTGCGTTAGAAAAATAAAGTTGTTTGTAGACAACAGTTCAATTTCGGTGGCCAAAAATTTTAGAAGTCAATCATGCATAATTTATTCAATTCAAAACTCTCATGTATTATTCAGATTTGACATTTTTTGTTCATTTGAACTAATTGATTTGATAGGTATTGACATTTTATGTTCTTTTTGTATTCGTGAAATTTGACTTTTAAGAAAAGTTTTTGTTGGCCTTTTCCTTTTCATAGCTTTTTCGTCTAAAATGCCAGATCTGTAAAAAATAAATTCCGTCTAATTTCGTTTTTGTAGCATCCGTCTAATTTGCTTATCGTCTAATTTCCTAGGCCCCAAAAGGGTGTGTGCCTATTAGCATGCTCTATTTGCTTTAATTAGTCGTTAATAATAAGAATCACTTGATTTGTTGGAACTTGGAGTTCCATTTTCGTCCATTTAAAAAAAATATTTTTGTAAGCATTTAAATTATTTTTGTTACTGTTTAAAAACATTTTTCCCGGCACTGTTGTTCTGCCCTCATAAAAGTTCTTTTTTTGGCGCTCTGACTCCTCAAAGTTATGAGGTGCCTTTAAAAGAATCAGCCGAAAATAAATTGCATAATATAGTATCAAACGTGGGACTCTTTGGCTAATGAAGAAGTCGAAATCCTGAGGGAAGGGGACTTCCGCCTCCCTTCTCACAAAATCCGCTCATGGAATGGTCTTAGATCAGAAAGTATCTAAAACAGTCGGGCTTAAGATTGCCGGTGGCGACAACAAGGCTTCACGGCGATTACCGGCTCTAAATTTCGTATCAAGTCCTACCCTCTGTTGGCGAGCTCGCATCAGGTTGGCGCAACTGCGGCGGTCACAATTCTGTTGTTTGTTTGTTGATCAAAGAACAATTCTCGGCCTACCGGCTCGTCAAAATAATTATTACTTGGGACTGTTTTTCGGACTGTTTTGTATCAGACTGTTTTTTTTTGTTCATTTTCAACTTTTCCGGACTGTTTTGTATGGGACTGTTTGTACAGACACGAATATTTCGTGTAACCCTTTCAGCATCATAGATAGTCAGATAAGAGAGTCTTCCAAGTTTTAATGGAGCAATTGGGAACACGTTGATTCCAGGTTCGATCCCTACTCAATAACTTGATTCAGAAAACGGCTTGAAAAAGCCGGGTTTTATGCGCTAATTGACCCAAATTCAGTATTTTTACATTTTGAACTGAAACTGATGTGCTTGGATATTATTGACTAAAATAAATTCAATTCAAGCAACATATGATTTGTCAGGTAGGATTAAAAATTGAAGCAAATAAAGATATTGACAACCTGGTTTCTATCTAAATTATGAATTTAGAAAATATCGACAAGAAATTGTTCCGGATTTGCTGTTTGTTTAATTTAACTTCTATTTCATTAAACCAAGATTAGGGTGGGTATTCAGCATAGCGAAAACAACCGCGTTTGTACCAAAATAAAAAATCAGTCCACTTTGTACCAAAATAAAAAATCAGTCCACTTTGTACCAAAATTTAAAAATAGTTGCTTTTTTAGCAAAATTATTTATCATTTACTATTTTCATTAATCAGTCTTGTCTACGACATTTGAACTGTATTCTTTGCCGAACCTAATTTTGCCACATTTTCGACATGAATATGCCGCCAATCAACAATTCTCCCGAGAATTAGACGATATTTACTACGAAACGACTTGATTCTTACCACCGAATGGAGAACTAAATTAGCCGACTAAGTTAATGACATGAAATAAACGCCAAATTAGTAAACTGAAAGACTCAAAACTCAATAATCAAAAATAAATCATTCAAAAGCAACAACTAAACTACGATCTGAAACTGGAATCTTAATCATCCAAAACGTATTGTCATTGGCGCTCCACGTTGGGCGCCAATGTCATTGGCGCACAATAGTTTTTTATAAAAAAAGAAACCGAAACCAAGGTTGCTTTTGTTTGAAAAAATCAACGAACCCATCGTTATACTAACCAATCATATTGTTTACTTTTTTTTTTTTGGATTGTAAGTTCCAAAAAAAACTCAAAATCATTTTTGTTGTTGCAATACAATTGCGACGGTTCCATGTAATCAAAGGAATTACATATTGGCCATTTTACATTTTGTCTGACACGTCAAAATGTGAATTAAGTTTAGGAGACATCGTCAATTAAAAATGAATTCAACCTATGATGCTGTTTTTAAAGTCATAGAAACAGACGTAGAAATTTTAGCAAAAGCAATTAACCAAGCCATAAGCGATTCCGACGAAGTACAGATCATAAACGATTTCTTAACGGAATTGAAGAGCTTGCTTGACGATGCCAATAACGAAGCAGTCAATATAATGCGCACCGGAATGGAACAGCAAGACGCAATCATTGAACGATTGAGAACTTTGAAAGTTTTGTACCGAACGATCCAAATACGATCAAAACGATATGAGCGTACCCTCAACAACACTGCCACGTCTTCTTTAACCTCATCACGAGTAGCCAGCAACGTCTCGACACCTTCAATAATACGACAAGCCTTGGAAAATCTTCCCCTTCGACGCCAAACGGAAAGTTTAACCCGTAGTACCACTACACAAAACGTCACCATGGACCAGGACACCCCGGACGATTTGCCACATTTTTCAGGATTGCCAGCAATCTTAAACGCTACTTCAAACCACAGATCAAAATCCGCCCAGGACAATTCAGGACTCCTACTTCGCCCCGGATCTAACAGCGACGCCAATACCTTGGATCATCGCATTCATCAACAACAAACAGAAACTCTTGGAACTCAAACTGCCCATGGAACTCACCTCCATCCTCAGTCAAACAATTCATTGCAGCAGCCGAACGCCGACTTGTCACAAAGTTCAAACCTTCAGCCGAACCACCCAGAAGCTCAACTTCAAGGAACGACTATAGAATTGAACAATGGAACTCAACTCCAAATCGACAATCAGCAATTGACCGCAACAGTGGGATAAAGACCGATCTCAGAAGCTCAAATTCATGAAACGTCACCGCACTCCAACCCTGGAACTCAAATCCAAGTTTTCAATCAGCAGATGAACGCACCAGCAACCCGACAAGGAAATGTTTCAGCGCCAATTTTTCTTCCGAAAGCAACTTCAAAGGCAGCTCAGAGTCAAATGATTGGACAGCAAATCACACGCCCAATTCTTGCTCCCCAGACAGCTAGCCCCCCACATGGACTATACCAGCCTTCAAGCCAACAACAGAACCAGGCTTCAAGCCAACAACAGAACCAGCCTTCAAGCCAACAACAGAACCAGCCTTCAAGCCAACAACAGAACCAGCCTTCAAGCCTACAACAGAACCAGCCTCCAAGTCAGCAACAGAGGACACATAATCCGCATAGCGCCATTAGACCCATCTTGACGATTGGAAATCAGAATTCAACCAATCATCCCCCCACCAAGGTGTTCAGTGGACACCAGACGACAGCTAAGGGTATCACAAACATCAACGGAGTACCGATACCAGCACAACCAGCACTACTGCCAACAAACCAAGGAGATCAACGAACAGCAACAAATTGGACCTCCAGCCAGCCGACCCTGACTCACCAATGTACACAACCTGCCATACGATCGTACCAGGAAGGATTTCTAGGAACCACGACAGCATACAACCCTACGAACATGCCGAAATCATCAACAACAGCGTTCACTCATGCAGGCTGCAGGGGACCAACAGGAACAACTCACCCAAATATCAACCGACCTCCCCCTCATCAACAAGCAGCAAATCAACATGCAGCCCATCAACATGCAGCACATCAGAACCAGCCGACTTATTTTCCGATTCCGACCAACCTTGGAACAGTACCGAAAGACCACAACCACCATCAAACGATCTCGAAGACATTCAGGAAATCAGTGCCCATTGTCAAACCATTCATATTCGACGGAGAACCTGAACAATGGTTAGATTGGATAGGACTGTTCAACGCAACCATCAACAGCACCGATATGACAAACTCGGAAAAGATGACACATCTGCAGAAACTTGTATCCGGGGATGCCAAATCTCTCATCCGACGATATGGATGCAATGGAGCAATGTATGACGCAGCCCTTCAGCGACTGGAAAACGACTTTGGTAATCCGACGAAGATAGTTACATCCTTCCTTCGGCGACTCGACGACATACCAGAAGCTACAAGGACCTCGCCAACTTCCTACAGACAATGGTCGATACATTCACGACACTTGGATTCCAGCACGATCTACACTCTACGACAAATGTCCAAACAGTTTTGTCAAAACTGCCTACCCCTTGCCGACTAGAATGGAATAGATACAATCTGCAATGCAACATCAGACAACCATCATTCATCGACCTCACCAATTGGTTCAACATCTACGCCGAAGCAGGCAGCGATTTGCCGAGCAACAGCAACAACACCTAAACTACGATCTGAAATTGGAATCTTAATCATCCAAAACGTATTGCCATTGTCAAGTCTTGATTATAAAAAAAACTTTTCAATGTTCTAGTCTGTTTTGAAGCAGGCTTTCCCCTTATTCTAAGCTCCAATTTATTTTTCACATTTTTTTTATGTTGCTTCAAAAACCGAATAGCTTGCCACAAATTTGGGGAATGACTTTGAGATTTATATTCTAGATACTATTCCACTCCTCGCAAAAGTTGGTTGTTCGCCGACGTGCCGACCTGTTTTGTACACTCCACATGACTTGAATGTTCAGTCGCTCAAAAGTGCGTCTGATTTAAACAAAAGTGTGAAATCTTCGTTCAAGGCGAATATGGTTACACCAGCATCAATATCATGCGCAAGAAAGAATAGTTTTTTGTTCAATGTTAATCGCCATTTCCAGTTATGCAAACCGTTTTTAGAATTGGAGGAACAAGTTGTTTTTGCGTTCTGTAAAGGCTGGACTTACGTTTTTTGTACTCTGGCGCAACAATCAAACTTGTCAAAATACGTTGGCTCCAATACGTTGTCAAAAATATTTCTCAAAAGATTTGTCAAATTTTTTAAAAATTTTTTCATGGATATTTCGTTTCGTTTCAATGCGTGTAGGCATTTCAGGCTATTTTGTAACTTTTTTTGAAATCAACTGATAAAACCATTCGCACTTCGCATTTTGTCGAACGAAACGAAAAACATCGAAAACAAATAGCTTTGGAATTTTTTGATTGAATTAAATGACGATAATTTTCGAAAATAATAACTTTATTCTGCGAATTTGTTGATTGTTTTTGATTTTCCATATTGTTTTAGCTGATGTTCTTAGTTGATAAGGAAAATTATCTCATAAACTACTATTATTATGATTATTATTTGTTTTCAACCTGCCGAAGATTTAAACATCAACCGTTGAAAGTGCCAGAACTCAATTTGTGCTGTCAATAAACATGACCGTAAGTTCCTCTACCAATTTTTTGTCCCTCGAAATCAAAAACATCTTCAACGTTTTCGCGTCTTCTCGTGAGTTCTGCTCTAAATTCTGTATCCATTAAATATCGGAGCAATTGATTCGAATTCAAATGTCTCAATTCAATTTCAGCAAAGGAACAAAGGAGCACCAGAATTGGGAAGGCAAAAACGTAATAAACTGCACAAGACTAGATGGCCCGGCTGACAATCATAGTGGCGTTTCCTCTCATGAGGCACACTGAGAGGCTCTGGAGAAGGCGAACTGGGGCAACACGAGCGTCACGTGAACCAGAACGTCTGGCATCAGCGAGGATAGCAACTGACTTGAGGGTTTTGATAGCTAAAGCGGACCAACCCCCGAGCGTTTCGACTGCTAACGGGAAAAAACTGATTCCTTGTTCCTCACAGTTTTTCTCATGTTTCGAAAATTTGCGGTCCTCAGCAACTTCCAGGGACGCCCCGGGGGTCTCCGCCGCACGAGAGAGAAGAGATAACTGCAGCGGGGATGTCACGGTAACGTCGAAAGCAGCTGTCAATTATTAGAAAATTTGGCCTGAGGTTAAATAATTATTACGTAACTTTCCGCAGCTGTTGCGTAACTTTTCATCAATTTCCATCTTCCGTGAGTTTTTCCTAAAATGCCATGTAATTCTTATGTTTTGATTGTAGTTTTCAGAAAATACAAATACCTCTCGGCTGTGTTCGGCTGAAATAAATCATATTTCGGGTTGTTTTATTGTGGTACATATAAGACCTTTTTTATATGGGAACAAACCCGATTGATTTCTTATTTTGGCAGAAATGACCGTTGGTGCAAATGAGATTTTGCTGCTAAAATTGGAATATTTAATTCATTTTATTTCTTATTTGAAGGTTGATCTAAAATTCGGGTCAAATTATTCTGGTCAATATTGTATTTTCGCAAATCGATTTAATTAAATTTAGCCCTTCTTTTTGGGTAGTCTAATTTGATATCCGAATTTCTCCTTAATTTGCTGAAAACTTAAAAATCATAAACATGTTAAAACCCAATTATGCTCAAAAACCCTCAAATAGAATATATTTAGGATCGAAATTGCAAATTTGAGCAGGGTAAAGTTCGCCAAACATTTATTTGGCGAAAACAAATTATTTGCTTGGAATCCAGCAGTTTCTAAAACTAAATATTATAACCAGGTTTTTTCTGATAAAATGTTTGTAATGCTTAAGAATATAGAGTGTCGGTTTCAATTTTGATAATATTTGATTTGCGTTTGAGATGAGTCTAACCGGAGTTAGTTTCGGCTGATAGGACACCGTCTCTTTGTCCAGTTATCTAATTTTTGGCCGTGTAGGATCGTGTAATTCATTAGTCTAATACTAAAACTTAGTCCTATTATTATTTTTTGCAGCCTTGAAAGAACAGGAAAAAGCGACGTTCGGATGAGATCAACAGACTTGTTCCGGCCATTGAAAGTGCGGAAGAATTTTTTTTCTTTTGCTTCAACATTTTTTCTGTTTTCCACGCAAAATCAGCTACCACTATAATTCATCGGACAGGGTCGAGTGATATATCATATTTAAGACCCTCTCGTCTTGATTCGAGCGACATAACAAAAATTTCCAAAAATTTTTTTTACTGTCGAGTAATGTTATAATATTTTGTCGGACCAGAAACATGAAAATGTTGTTTCAACGTTTTTCAATTCATTGATTTAATTAATTTCGTTTTCGATGGCTCATGATTTAGTTTTACAAACGACTATTTTGCCGCTTATATTTTTTTGTTCCGGCTTTTGAGACTTGACTAGTCAATTTTGACGGAATTTTTTATATCATCTAACAGATATTGTTATGCTGAGAGTAAAATAAACAAAATTTGCATCTGTGATTTTTTTAACCTAAAGTAAAGGGGTGTGAAACTTGCTAGTTTGATCAATTTAGGACAATTACAGCGCGATATGTTGCCATCTTATAAGACGCAGAAGCGGCGTATTAAGCATTCCAAATTGAATTTAGGCAAGTCATTTGTTCGCATTATTTTTACACAAAACGTTTTTTTTTATTATGTCAATGTTTTAACCAAAAAAGCTTTCGTATCGACTTTTAAGTGCAGTAGGAGCATTCAGAGTTCCGCATTGTTATATGAGCAGTCTTGTTAAGAGCTTAGCGATGAGCATGTGTATGCCTCTTAGCATGCGATAATTGTGTGTTGGTTCACGCGAAAAGTTGAATATATTATTTTTCTCTTAGTTTTAGAAACTGCTGGATTCCAAGCAAATAATTTGTTTTCGCCCAAATAAATGTTTGGCGAACTTTACCCTGCTCAAATTTGCAATTTCGATCCTAAATATATTCTATTTGAGTGCCAACAGTAAACTAGCTCATTTCAAATTGTATTGAGTCCAACAACTTGCTCTTATTAATAAGTTACCAGACGCAAATTATATCACCTGGCACTTTTACGTAGAGTAAGACGGGATAAAATGAAGAAAATATATATTCAAAAAATTATTTAAAAAAAATTGTAACAGTGTTTTAATTCCTTTTAATCGGTTTTTCAAGGGCGATCGAAGCATTCAGGGCTTCGCCCATACATACGAGCAGTCTTGTTTGTCTGTATGTTGTTTCGAATCGCAATGAGAGTGACTGGTTTGTTATGTTTTAGGAAAAAGGTGTTTATTCAGATCTATTTTGGTTTTCAACTAACAGATTTAGCCGGATTTTTTTAACCACCTTTAGCATATTGAAGACCTGATCTCAATTAACAACAAAGACTCGCGCGAAGTTTTCTATTAAGGCGAATACAGCTAATTTTTCTGTTCAAAAAACATTCCAAATTGAACTGAGACCACACTAATTGATCGAAGCAAAACTGCTCTCTTACAAGGGTAGCGCCTCGAAATTTCTGACTGATCCTCAAAGCTGGAGAAAAGTGTTTGTTGCAGAAATAGATTAAAAATTAAGTGAATGGTTTTTTCATTTTGTGAACGCTACTTATGATAGTGTTTTAACAATGCAATTTATCGCGCGTTGATTATTACAATTTTGAGATTTTCAAACTCGCTTTTTATTACCATAACAAAAAAGATCACTGGGAAAAAATAATTTTTCGGCAGGTAAAATAATCATTCCGCGAAACTGGAAAGTTGGTCGACTATTTCCTTTACTGAAACCGGGTAAAAGCAAAAATGAAGCGAAAAGCTACCGATAGCCATCTTAACCCCAGTAGGGAACTGGATTGAACAAATATTGCTGGATAACTTCAACCACATCCCACTATCAGATCAACAGCACGGATTTTGAAAATTGAGATCAACAAACACTGCCTTACACTGCATAGCCAGTGACAAAAGAAAAGGACTAAATCAGCGTTGTCCTCCACACAAGACTTTCCTAGTTGCTCTGAGTCTTGCTGCAGCTTTTGACATAAGGGATCACGGTAAAAGTTGTTTCTTTCAAACACACAGTAAGACGGATAACATCATATTTACAAGGCGGAGTATCTTATGTAAAATTAAGAAACGAAAAGTCAGAAATGCGGCGACAGAGTTTGGATGTACCTCAAGGAGGAGCCGTGTTGCCTATTCTGTTCAGTATTTATGTCTTCATTACCCCTTCCATTTGCAAAAAACTTCAATGTAACAACACACGCAGCTGATATTTCTATCTCCACGACTAGCCGGAACACCATTGAACTTGAATTTTTGCACGGCACAACCTACCTAAATGCTTGCATAAAAACGCAATATAAAACTATCTGCAGATAATTTTTCTGCGACTATCTAAACAGCCTGAAACAAAAAATAAAGAATCAAGTTAATGTGATTACATCGAGAACAACCCACTACCTACTATTCAAAAACCTAAAGTTGAAAGAGGCACCTATGATGACTGCTTTCCTTTCACTGAGTTTATTTCAACATTGATAAAGAAACTCTAAACACACAATAACTTACTGAAAAACTCTCAGGTACAAGCTGGGGGTGCAGCTAAGAAACTCTCAAGTGTTACATATGAGGCCATTGGACGTAGCTTTCTAAATATTGCAGCTCCGGTATGAACACCTTCAGTAAGTGAATCTCGTGGCAAGGATTTCTAAATTAGACAAAACGCAGCAATTAGAGGCTTCACAAAAATGACTCTTTGAACACCTTCATTGTGAAAATCAAATAATGCCACCAAAAGAACAATGAAATGTTAAGCAAACATATTCTAGTTGGCCGCCATCAACATGAACGATGTGACCACCACACAATCGTAAACAACCCGATTTCGACTTATAAAACCAATACTTGCCGAAAAATACTATGGCGACATCAAAAAACATCTTGATGAAAAAGATCGCTTAAAACCAGATCAACACAAAATTCCTCTGAAAACAAATCTTCCAAATGAGGGCAAAATACGCTACAAAAACATCTCCCGAAATGATGGGCTCTCAAACCCAAAGCTAGCTTCGCCTTCGCAGAAGTTCACATACTCATACTCAAATCCGCGTGGCATATAGCAGAAAATTAAGTAGCTTTCTGTCGAGATTGGACAAAAGCATCAAAACCAACTGCACAAACTGTAGCGCTAGTCCGCATGACATACAGCACCTCCTTAACTGTCCATCAAAGCCAACGAATTGAAAGTTTAACGACCTGTGGGACAAACCCGTTGTAGTCGCCAAATGGCTCAATTTCCAACATACCGGGGCTCATTGTGATTTTCTCGGTTCTCCGCACTGATTAAAAACCGGGAATAGCAGTTTTGATCGGTTCTCCATACCAAAAACTGTCCCATAGAACGGGTCTTACTGAGTACAGTCAGAACGGGGCCTTCCTCTCTAAGCGAAGCCTATTAAAGCCACATTTACTGTTTGACGGACGAGATGAAACAATCAATCTATCGTGGAGTACTGGAAAGTAAACAACAATGCAGACACGAATTGGACGACCCTTTCTTTCACAGCGACAAATAATAACACTGGTAGAAAATATTTTTAGTTCGAGCTCAGGGTAACGATATTTTGCAGATGGCTTAACAAATTTTTCTCAAAAACGCTTAGTTAAAAGAGGAAATTTCACTGAACACAAATTCATTCAAAAACCGCCGAAGCTTAAATATTCCGACTTTTCTACGAAATTCGGAACAATTATGTGTAAGTTGATGTGAAAATTTAAAAGTATTTATATTCGTATTTATATAAGTTTTTATCGAAATTATAACCAAATTGAACAAAGGATAGTCGGGGCTTTGCCTTGACACGAGCAGTGTCGTTAGTTCATCATTGAACTTGTACGAAGCACTTGCCGCATATGGGGTTTGGGTGATATGATACAATTTGTGGTAAAATGAAATGTTGTTCAAAATTTCAAATTTTACATTTCTTTTGCCAAAAAATTTGGTTTTGGAATAAAAAATAAAAACTGTTATAAGTATAACAGAAAGCGATCCAGCTATTTAACACTTACCCTTAAATTCGTTTTAGATCGCGAGGTGTCGGCTTTGTTCGACTCGACACTCATGGGAACGCTAAGAAGGCAATCGCCACTCTGAACGGATCCAGATACCACGGATACCAAGAAAGACTCAATGTCAAGTTCGCAAACCATAATGGAAGTGGGCCTTCAAGTGGCCATACAGGGCCACATTCGATAGCCAGTAAAAAGAGACCTTTTGTAACTGACGAGCAAGGACTGCCGGGTCAGACTCCAGTTAATCGAAAATTCCGGAAGGTCTGTTCATTAATGCTTTCTTCTATTTGCTACTACGAGCAAGATGTTTTTAGCAATTGGCTTGTATATTTCTTCGAGGTAAATATTGTCCGGCTATCTTTTTATACCAATTTTTTGTTCGAGCACCAGGGTTGGCATGTTATTTAACATTGTTATTTAACATTGAATTTAACTTACAGTGTTATTTATAATTTCTAACAGTGATGTTAGCTATTTCTTAGAAATGTGGGTACTTCTTAGAAAAACACAACGCAACTATACTGCATGCTTGTTCCGAAACGATTGTAGCGAATCCCGAACGGATGAAAAAAAAATTTCAAACCAATTGCAGTTTCACTTGACAAACTACAGAGCGAAAAATCTTACCTGACGTATGGGAAGCTTCGTGCTCAACTCAAGCCGGAAAGTTGGCGTTTCTGTTCAAGAAACAACTCTTGTTGATGTGTTAATTTAATTATTAATTTAACAAAAATAACATGTTTTTTTCGATAAATAACAGTTAGTTTGTTATTTTTGTTTTTAACTTACATTTTGTCGAGCACGGTTAATGTTGCTCAAAAACCAAATTTTCGTCAACATTTATGCTATCAGAATGGCCACGGTATCAGCAAATCAGTGCGAAGAGTGATCTGTCAGTGCCATCAGTGCCTGCAGATGAATATCAGTGCCATCGGCTTTTTTTTATCGCGCTTCTTTACTGAATCGTCCAAAATCAAAAATCTAAGCAGGCTCACATAGTACAAGTTTTCTTATAGTTAGTATGATTAGTTCTGAGAAGAAGTTATTTGGGTCAAAAAAGTTGGGCCAATGAGTTAGGCCAATAAAAAAACTTGGGTCACAAAACCAAAAAAAAAGCTATTTTCTTCAGTGCCTGGCGTTTATTTTCATCAGTGCCTGCGGCTTAGACACCGTGGTCACTCTGGCTATGCTCCTGAGCTATCCGTTCCTCAAAGTTTCCATTTAATTAGAAATATTTCAATAATTATTGGAATCTTAATTGATTTTTACAGTAATTTTTAGATGCCTTTGTGCAACGTTGCCAGCTGCTTGAACCCAAACTGCATCTATGGATACCCGCAAAAAGTCACCCAACTCGGACCAATGCCACTCCCCTTGTCTGATGTTGGAACACAAGGAGCTCCTCCTCTGAGCCCCAATGACAGGGCTAACATTGTAGTGGGCGGGGGTGATGAAGCCACGAATGTGAATAACTTGGCAAGTCATCCACAGCTGGCGGCCATCAGTCACATGCAACAGGTGAGAAAAGAGCTGTCTATCAAAATTTAATTTTTGGATTTTTTTTCTGTTTTTGAGACCATTTATTTTATTCCCGGACATATGACTCCCATATTTACGGTAGGAGCTGTTTGTTCATCTTAGTGATAAGACCAGATTTGTTTGACTGAACCCTTTTTGTTATAAATTTCATTAGGGAATGTCATTTTTAGAGGCGTGATTTAAATCAGGCACCACCAAAAAACCGATCGGATCGAGGGATATATCATATTGAAGCAATTCTGTCGTCATACTTATTTCTAAAACAAATTTCAAAAAATCATCTCGAAGAAAAAAAGTGTTATTTTTTTCTATATTTTGGAAATAATTGCTGGGGAGCGGTAGTGAAGTGAAATCATGCATCCAGAGATTAAATTCTTCTTTCAAACAAAGGGACGTTTCAAAAACTCTGGGAGGCTGATAAAATATTGACTCAGCCGGTGAGCATAACTTTTCGTTGCAAAGCATTTCCTTTGATACAATTTTTTGTTCCGAAACAAAAGGTGAAATCTGTGAATCAACCCAATTATAGAAAATGTTTTTCAAGTTAATTTGGTAAATCTAAAAAAATGGTCGGAACTAGTTTTATGAGATAATGTTGTTTTTTGAAATTGGCGCGTTGAGCAAGTAAGTCAATTTTCAGTTTGAAAATTAAACCTTTTCTAGGTGCAGTACCTTTCATATGCTCTCTATCAGCAACAACAACAACAAGCAGCCTCTTTGGCCAACATGGGGTATCTTCTAAGCTACGGCAGCAATACCCTGCCACTTGCCCACTCACCCAACCCAGCAGCTGAAACACCCTACCCATACAAAATCATGCCTACAATACTTGCCAGCAAACTGAAAGAAGATATCGCGAGTCTGAATCCCAAAACGAATGAACAAAATCAGTCGAATGTCAGTGAATTGAAAGTGAAATGTGAACCGGAAACGTCTCAGACACAGGACGTGAACAAACAGGTCGCCGCTCAAAGAGCATCGCCGAATCCATTCGCTTTTCCTTCTTCGAATAACGAACCACTACAGCAATCTCAACTTGTTACGTCCGAGCTTCTTTTTGCTGAGCCGCCTTCAACGCTTAGAACGACTCAGTTTCCGTCGAAATATTTCAACGCCGAGTCTTTGTTGCGAGCTCAACATAACCAACAGATTGCAAACATTCCTTGGCTATCAATGGATAGCCAGTATCTACAAAGAGACGGTAAGTCTCAGTTTCTGAATGCTCATTATGGAGACCCGAATAAAGTACAGGTTCAAAGCAACCCAATGAGTCCGCTGCCACTCAACCCGAATTCACCAATCACCCCTCATTCACCCGGCTACTTTGGGTTCGGCTTCCCAAATTTCATGTCAACTGCTAGTTCCGAAATCTCCCCAACTACCCCTTTGGTGTCTTCTGGAATCGAACAGCCGACCACATTTGGATCCTATACTGCCGGAAGCTTGAGTAGTCCAGCTCTTGTCGTGACAGCAGCCGGAGTTCTGGGAAGCTACAATTTTGCCAGCTTTTTGCCACAAACGCCACTCATTTCACCTTCGGTTTTCAACAACGCATTCAGAACTATGCCAATGGGAGGGACAAGTTTCAAAAATTTATCTGGATCCTATTTGCCGTCACCAAGTCCTTACGTTGTTGCGAATCCCAAAACACTATCGCCGGGCATTGGAAATGAGTTATTTGTGTTGTTACGTAACATTCCACTAAGTCTTCCAGACGCCCATTTGAAAAGATTATTCGAATCACTTGTTCAAAAACTGAAAGGGTTTAACAGGAACAACACGGAGGCCAAACTGATGTTTTTTTCACTCGAAGATGCTCTGAGCTGCGTGAACTCTCTTAACGGAATGAAATGTTACTCGAACATTCTAGAAGCTTCGCTTGTGCCAGTTGCTAGCCCATTGCTTTGAGAAAAGAAACTCGAAACCGAAATTTCCAAGAAAAACTCAGCTAAGCTGTTCTTATTCTATTTCTTCTTTATCTTCAGAGTTTAGAGTTTTATTGTTGAACAATTTCATTTTCTACTTAAAAGTTTCTGTTTGTGTTCAAATGTGCTTTTGAAGCTCATAAAAAATATAAATTATTTGTAACTGCTAAAATTCTTGTTTCTAAATGCTGTTCGTTTGTTATTTCTCAATGTTCGATTTGTAAGATGTTTTCTTATTGATAAAATTAAAAACGTTTTGTTTGTTGATCTTTTGCTGGCGCATGAAAGGATCTACCGAAAACCTAGAAATTAGCTTTGTTCGACAGCAACAGTATAATAGGCAAATCAGACGATGGTTTCAGTCGAAAAACGACAAAAAAAAACCAAACAGTTTTTTGTTTCAATGTTTTTGCAGAGATATTTTTGAGATTTTTTTAACTCTAAAGATAGCGCTGAAAAAATTAGTACATTAGGACAACTTAAAAAAATTTAATCTGAATCGAATCAGAGATAATCATGGTTTTAATTTGATATATCACTCCACACAATACGATTATTAATTATGGTAAATGCTTCTGATTGAAAAACAGCGCAGGCTTGTGCTCGCTGGCTTTACTCTTTCGGAAATAAACAAAAAATAAGTTTTCAAACCGGTTTTCCTCCACACGGAAATTTTTTAATGTCGCTCAAAACACGATTCAAAAGGTTCAAATATAATGTGGTACTCAACCAAGTTGATCTTACCAAGTCTGATAGGTAAAATAGATAGATAGATTAGATAGATTACATAAATTAGATAGATTAGATAGATTGGATAGATTAGATAGATTAGAAAGATTAGATAGATTAGATAAGATAGATTAAATAGATTAGATAAGTTAGATAGATAAGATAGATTAGATAGATTAGATAGATTAGAAAGATTAGATAGATTAGATAGATTAGATAGATGAGATAGATTAGATAGATTAAATAGATGAGATAGATAAGATAGATTAGATAGATTAGATAGATTAGATAGATTAGATAGATTGGATTGATTAGATAGATTAGATAGATTAGAGAGATTAGATAGGTTAGATAGATTAGTTAGATTAGTTAGATTAGATAGATTTGATAGATTAGATAGATTAGATAGATTGGATAGATTAGATAGATTGGATAGATTAGATAGATTAGATAGATTGGATTGATTAGATAGATTAGATAGATTAGAGAGATTAGAAAGATTAGATAGGTTAGATAGATTAGTTAGATTAGTTAGATTAGATAGATTTGATAGATTAGATAGATTAGATAGATTGGATAGATTAGATAGATTGGATAGATTAGATAGATTAGATAGATTAGATGATTAGATAGAATAGATATATTAGATAGATTAGATAGATTAGATAGATTAGATAGATTAGATAGATTAGATAGATTAGATAGATTAGATATATTAGATAAATTAGATAGGATAGATAGATTAGATAGATTAGATAGGATAGATAGATTAGATAGATTAGATAGGATAGATAGATTAGATAGATTAGATAGGATAGATAGATTAGATAGATTAGATAGGATAGATAGATTAGATAGATTTGATAGGATAGATAGATTAGATAGGATAGCTAGATTAGATAGATTAGATAGTATAGATAGATTAGATAGATTAGATAGGATAGATAGATTAGATAGGATAGACAGATTAGATAGATTGGATAGGATAGATAGATTAGATATATTAGATAGATTAGATAGATTAGTTAGATTAGATAGATTAGATAGATTAGATAGATTAGAATGATTAGATAGATTAGATAGATTAGATAGTTTAGATAGATTAGATAGATTAGATAGATTGGATAGATTAAATAGATTAGATAGATTAGATAGATTAGATAGATTAGATAGATTAGATATATTAGATAGATTAGATAGATTAGATAGATTAGATAGGTTAGACAGATTAGATAGATTAGTTAGATTAGATACATTAGATAGATTAGATAGATTAGATAGGATAGATAGATTAGATAGATTAGATAGGATAGATAGATTAGATAGATTAGATAGGATAGATAGATTAGATAGATTAGATAGGATAGATAGATTAGATAGATTAGATAGGATAGATAGATTAGATAGATTAGATAGGTTAGATAGATTAGTTAGATCAGATAGGATAGATAGATAGATAGATTAGATAGAATAGATAGATTAGATAGATTAGATAGATTAGATAGATTAGCTAGATTAGATAGATTAGATAGATTAGATGGATTAGATAGATTAAATAGATTAGATAGATTAGATAGATTAGATAGATTAGATAGATTAGATAGATTAGATAGGATAGATAGATTAGATAGATTAGATAGGATAGATAGATTAGATAGATTAGATAGGATAGATAGATTAGATAGATTAGATAGGATAGACTGATTAGATAGATTAGATAGGATAGATAGATTAGATAGATTAGATAGGAGAGATAGATTAGATAGATTAGATAGGATAGATAGATTAGATAGATTAGGTAGATTCGATAGATTAGATAGATTAGATAGATTAGACAGACTAGATAGATTAGATAGATTAGATAGATTAGATAGATTAGATAGATTAGATAGATTAGATAGATTAGATAGATTATATAGATTAGATAGATTAGATAGATTAGATATATCAGATAAAATTAGATAGATTAGATAGATTAGATAGATTAGATAGATTAGATAGATTAGATAGATTAGATAGAACAGATAGATTAGATAGATTAGATAGATTAGATAGATTAGATAAATTAGATAGATTAGATGATTAGATAGATTAGATAGATTAGATAGATTAGATAGATTAGATAGATTAGATATATTAGATAGATTAGATAGATTAGATAGATTAGATAGATTAGATAGATTAGATAGATTAGATAGATCAGATAGATTAGATAGATTAGATAGATTAGGTAGATTAGATAGGATAGATAGATTAGATAGATTAGATAGGATAGATAGATTAGATAGATTAGATAGGATAGATAGATTAGATAGATTAGATAGGATAGATAGATTAGATAGATTAGATAGGATAGATAGATTAGATAGATTAGATAGGATAGATAGATTAGATAGATTAGATAGGATAGATAGATTAGATAGATTAGATAGTATAGCTAGATTAGATAGATTAGATAGTATAGATAGATTAGATAGATTAGATAGGATAGATAGATTAGATAGGATAGACAGATTAGATAGATTGGATAGGATAGATAGATTAGATAGATTAGATAGATTAGATAGATTAGATAGATTAGATAGATTAGATAGATTAGATAGATTAGATAGATTAGATAGATTAGATAGATTAGATAGATTAGATAGATTAGATAGATTAGATAGATTAAATAGATTAGATAGATTAGATAGATTAGATAGATAAGATATATTAGATAGACTAGATAGATTTGATAGATTAGATAGGTTAGATAGATTAGATAGATTAGATAGATTAGATAGATTAGATAGATAAGATAGATTAGATAGGATAGATAGATTAGATAGATTAGATAGGATAGATAGATTAGATAGATTAGATAGGATAGATAGATTAGATAGATTAGATAGGATAGATAGATTAGATAGATTAGATAGGATAGATAGATTAGATAGATTAGATAGGTTAGATAGATTAGTTAGATTACATAGGATAGATAGATTAGATAGATTAGATAGAATAGATAGATTAGATAGATTAGATAGATTAGATAGATTAGATAGATAAGATAGATTAGATAGATTAGATAGGTTAGATAGATTAGATAGATTAGATAGATTAGATAGATTAGAAAGATTAGATAGATTAGATAGATTAGATAGATTAGATAGATCAGATAGATTAGATAGATTAGATAGATTAGATAGATTAGATAGATTAGATGGATTAGATAGATTAGATAGAATAGATAGATTAGATAGATTAGATAGATTAGATAGATTAGATAGATTAGATAGATTAGATAGATTAGATAGATTAGATAGATTAGTTAGATTAGATAGATTAGATAGATTAGATAGATTAGATAGATTAGATCGATTAGAAAGAGTAGATAGATTAGATAGATTAGCTAGATTAGATAGATTAGATAGATTAGATAGATTAGATAGATTAGATAGATTAGATAGATTAGATAGATTAGATAGATTAGATAGATTAGATAGATTAGATAGGATAGATAGATTAGATAGATTAGATAGGATAGATAGATTAGATAGATTAGATAGGATAGATAGATTAGATAGATTAGATAGGATAGATAGATTAGACAGATTAGATAGGATAGATTGATTAGATAGATTAGATAGGATAGATAGATTAGATAGATTAGATAGGATAGATAGATTAGATAGATTAGATAGGATAGATAGATTAGATAGATTAGGTAGATTAGATAGATTAGATAGATTAGATAGGATAGATAGATTAGATAGATTAGATAGGATAGATAGATTAGATAGATTAGATAGGATAGATAGATTAGATAGATTAGATAGGATAGATAGATTAGATAGATTAGATAGGATAGATAGATTAGATAGATTAGATAGGATAGATAGATTAGGTAGATTAGGTAGATTAGATAGATTAGATAGATTAGATAGATTAGATAGATTAGATAGATTAGATAGACTAGATAGATTAGATAGATTAGATAGATTAGATAGATTAGATAGATTAGATAGATTAGATAGATTAGATAGATTGGATAGATTATATAGATTATATAGATTAGATAGATTAGATACATTAGATAGATTAGATAAAATTAGATAGATTAGATAGATTAGATAGATTAGATAGATTAGATAGATTAGATAGATTAGATAGATTAGATAGATTAGGTAGATTAGATAGATTAGATAGATTAGATAGATTAGATAGATTAGATAGATTAGATGATTAGATAGATAAGATAGATTAGATATATTAGATAGATTAGATAGATTAGATAGATTAGATAGATTAGATAGATTAGATAGATTAGATAGATTAGATAGATTAGATAGATTAGATATATTAGATAGATTAGATAGGATAGATAGATTAGATAGATTAGATAGGATAGATAGATTAGATAGATTAGATAGGATAGATAGATTAGATAGATTAGATAGGATAGATAGATTATATAGATTAGATAGGATAGATAGATTAGATAGATTAGACAGGATAGATAGATTAGATAGATTAGATAGGATAGATAGATTAGATAGATTAGATAGTATAGATAGATTAGATAGATTAGATAGGATAGATAGATTAAATAGGATAGACAGATTAGATAGATTGGATAGATTAGATAGATTAGATAGATTAGATAGATTAGATAGATAAGATAGATTAGATAAATTAGATAGATTAGATAGATTAGATAGATTAGATAGATTAGATAGATTAGATAGGTTAGATAGAGTAGATAGATTAGATAGATTAAATAGATTAGATAGATTAGATAGATTAGATAGATTAGATAGATTAAATAGATTAGATAGATTAGATAGATTAGATAGATTAGATAGATTAGATAGATTAGATAGATTAGATGGATTAGATAGATTAGATAGATTAGATAGGATAGATAGATTAGATAGACTAGATAGGATAGATAGAATAGGTAGATTAGATAGGATAGATAGATTAGATAGATTAGATAGGATAGATAAATTAGATAGATTAGATAGGATAGATAGATTAGATAGATTAGATAGGATAGATAGATTAGTTAGATTAGGTAGGATAGATAGATTAGATAGATTAGATAGATTAGATAGATTAGATAGATTAGATAGATTAGATAGATTAGATAGATTAGATAGATTAGATAGATTAGATAGATTAGATAGATTAGATAGATTAGATAGATTAGATGGATTAGATAGATTAGATAGAATAGATAGATTAGATAGATTAGATAGATTAGATAGATTAGATAGATTAGATAGATTAGATAGATTAGATAGATTAGATAGATTAGATAGATTAGATAGATTAGATAGATTAGATAGATTAGATAGATTAGATAGATTAGTTAGATTAGATAGATTAGATAGATTAGATAGATTAGATAGATCAAATAGATTAGATAGATTAGAAAGATTAGATAGATTAGATAGATTAGCTAAATTAGATAGATTAGATAGATTAGATAGATTAGATAGATTGAATAGATTAGATAGATTAGATAGATTAGATAGATTAGATAGATTAGATAGATTAGATAGATTAGATAGATTAGATAGCTTAGATAGATTAGATAGATTAGATAGATTAGATAGGATAGATAGATTAGATAGATTAGATAGGATAGATAGATTAGATAGATTAGATAGGATAGATAGATTAGATAGATCAGATAGGATAGATAGATTAGATAGAGTAGATAGGATAGATTGATTAGATAGATTAGATAGGATAGATAGATTAGATAGATTAGATAGGATAGATAGATTAGATAGATTAGATAGGATAGAGAGATTAGATAGATTAGGTAGATTAGATAGATTAGATAGATTAGATAGATTAGATAGACTAGATAGATTAGATTAGATAGATTAGATAGATTAGATAGATTAGATAGATTAGATAGATCAGATAGATTAGATAGATTATATAGATTAGATAGATTAGATAGATTAGATAGATTAGATAGATTAGATAGATTAGATAGATTAGATAGATTAGATAGATTAGATAGATTAGATAGATTAGATAGATTAGATAGATTAGATAGAATAAATAGATTAGATAGATTAGATAGATTAGATAGATTAGATAGATTAGTTAGATTAGATAGATTAGATAGATTAGATAGATTAGATAGATTAGATAGATTAGATAGATTAGATAGATTAGATAGATTAGATAGATTAGATAGATTAGATAGATTAGATAGATTAGATAGATTAGATAGATTAGATAGATTAGATAGATTAGATAAATTAGATAAATTAGATAGATTAGATAGATTAGATAGATTAGATAGATTAGATGGATTCGATAGATAAGATAGATTAGATAGATTAGATAGATTAGATAGATTATATAGATTAGATAGATTGGATAGATTAGATATATTAGATAGATTAGATAGATTAGATAGATTAGATAGATTAGATAGATTAGATATATTAGATATATTAGATAGATTAGATTGATTAGATTGATTAGATAGATTAGATAGATTAGATAGATTAGATAGATTTGATAGATTAGATAGATAGATAGATAGATAGATAGATAGATAGATAGATAGATTAGATAGATTAGATAGATTAGATAGATTAGATAGATTAGATAGATTAGATAGATTAGATAGAATAGATAGATTAGATAGATTAGATAGATTAGATAGATTAGATAGATTAGATAGATTAGATAGATTAGATAGATTAGATAGTCTAGATAGATTAGATAGATTAGATAGATTAGATAGATTAGATAGATTTGATAGATTAGATAGATTAGATAGATTAGATAGATTAGATAGACTAGATAGATTAGATAGATTAGATAGATTAGATAGATTAGATAGATTAGATAGATTAGATAGATTAGATAGACTAGATAGATTAGATAGATTAGATAGATAAGATAGATTAGATAGATTAGATAGATTAGATAGATTAGATAGACTAGATAGATTAGATAGATTAGATAGATCAGATAGATTAGATAGATTAGATAGATTAGATAGATTAGATAGATTAGATAGATTAGATAGATTAGATAGATTAGATAGATTAGACAGATTAGATAGATTAGATAGATTAGATAGATTAGATAGATTAGATAGATTAGATAGATTAGATAGATTATATAGATTAGATATATTAGATAGATTAGATAGATTAGATAGATTAGATAGATTAGATAGATTAGATAGATTATATAGATTAGATAGAATAGATTGATTAGATAGATTAGATAGATTAGATAGATTAGATAGACTAGATAGATTAGATAGATTAGATAGATTAGATAGATTAAATAGATTAGATAGATTAGATAGATTAGATAGATTAGATAGATTAGATAGATTAGATAGATTAGATAGAATAGATAGATTGGATAGATTAGATAGAATAGATAGATTAGATAGATTAGATAGGTTAGTTAGATTAGATAGATTAGATAGATTGGATAGATTAGATAGATTATATAGATTAGATAGATTAGATAGATTAGATAGATGAGATAGATTAGATAGATTAGATAGATTGATAGATTAGATAGATTAGATAGATTAGATAGATTAGATAGATTACATAGATTAGATCGATTAGATAGATTAGATAGATTAGATAGATTAGATATATTAGATAGATTAGATAGATTAGATAGATTAGATAGATTAGATAGATTAGATAGATTAGATAGATTAGATAGATTAGATAGATTAGATAATTTAGATAGACTAGATAGATTAGATAGATTAGATAGATTAGATAGATTAGATAGATTAGATAGATAAGATAGATTAGATAGATTAGATAGATTAGATAGATTAAATAGATTAGATAGATTAGATAGATTAGATAGATTAGATAGATTAGATAGATTAGATAGATTAGATAGATTAGATATATTAGATAGATTAGATAGATTAGATAGATTAGATAGATTAGATAGATTAGATAGATTAGATAGATTAGATAGATTAGATAGATTAGATAGATTAGATAGATTAGATAGATTATATAGATTAGATAGATTAGATTGATTAGATTGATCACATAGATTAGATAGATTAGATAGATTAGATAGATTAGATAGACTAGATAGATTAGATAGATTAGATAGATTAGATAGATTAGATAGATTAGATAGATTAGATAGATAAGATAGATTAGATAGATTAGATAGATTATATAGATCAGATAGATTAGATAGATTAGATAGATTAGATAGAATAGATAGATTAGATAGATTAGATAGATTAGTTAGATTAGATAGATTAGATAGATTGGATAGATTAGATAGATTATATAGATTAGATAGATTTGATAGATTAGATAGATGAGATAGATTAGATAGATTAGATAGATGAGATAGATTAGATAGAGTAGATAGATTGATAGATTAGATAGATTAGATAGATTAGATAGATTAGATAGATTAGATAGATTAGATAGATTAGATAGATTAGATAGATTAGATAGATTAGATAGATTAGATAGATTAGATAGAATAGATAGATTAGATAGATTAGATAG
>NC_087067.1:58727095-58800281 GCF_963678635.1 Symsagittifera roscoffensis | reverse complement strand
GTTAGCAGAGGCGTGGATCGTCCTCTCGATAAAGCAATAACTCAACGAACCGTCTTGAGTTTCGTCTCTTCTGTGTTTGACCCTGTTGGACTGGTAGCTCCATACGCAGTTAGGGCCCGTCTTTTGCTTAAAGATATTTGGAAAATCAGTTGCCAAAGTTGGGACGACGAATTGCCGGAAGACATAAGAGATAAGTTTCTCGAGTGGCACTCCGGTCTCCATCTCTTAGGGCAATTGACTATTCCACGTTGTTTTCACAGAGCCTGTTGATCAAATTGAGCTCCACGTGTTCGGTGATAGCTCGCATGACATTTTCTGTGCGGTTGGGTTTTTGCGTGCGCGACTCTCGAGTTCGCACAAAACTCAAATATCCTTCATATTTGGTAAAGCTCGCGTTGCGCCCATGAAAGCGTTATCTATGCCAAAGCTAGAGCTTCAAGCTGCTCTGCTCGCCACACGACTGAAAAATGATATACTGACCGCCCTTACTGTCAACATTTACCATGTCTACATGTGGACAGATAGTACAACAGTTTTGCAGTGGCTAAACTCCACTGAAAAATTACCTGTATTCGTCGCTAATCGTGTCGGCGAAATCCTCAAATCAACCAATATTGATGAGTGGCACCATGTTCTGAGCGGCGATAATCCAGCTGATACCGGTACGCGGAAGATTTCTTCGGAAGATCTCAAGGATAGCAGTTGGGTTATTGGTCTGAGCATTCTCAGGACTACTGATTGGCCGTTTATACCCGACGAACATGTAATCAATAAAACATCCCGAACATCCATCAAACATCCCGAACACGGGTTCAATTGGGAAAGGTTGAGTTCCTTTACGAGATATAAACGAGTAGTCGCTTTTATGTTGAGGATGCTGCCTTCACATAAGCCTTTTCGTGTTAAGGACTTACGAATCACCGACCCCACTGAACTTGATATTACAGAAAACAAACTGATTCATCTTGCTCAGACGGAATCCTTCCCCGTTGAGTTGAAAACACTCACCGCTGGCAGACCTATTAAGAATAGAAGTAAAATTGCCACAAACTCGCCATTTATCGGTGCCGCTGGTATCATTCGTTCCACCGGACGGATTGTGCGCTTAGTGAATGCCGAATTTGATACTAAGCACCCAATCTTACTCGACGCCCGACATACCCTAGTTCGTTTGTTGGACCGCAGCCTCCACCATAAGCTTTTTCATCATGGATTAGATTACATGCGCTCCGTTTTAAATATGAAATATACAATACTTGTGTTGCGTCGACTACTTCGGTCTATCGAAAATCAATGTGTAACATGCCGTAAACGCAAAGCAAGCACCATCCAGCCAATTATGTCCGATTTACCTGTCGAACGTCTCGGATATAAGCAAGCACCCTTTAATCATACAGGTGTGGATTACTTTGAACCGCTTTACGTTCTGGTTCGCAGAAGCACTGAAAAAAGATGGGGATTGCTTTTTACTTGCCTCACCATCAGGGCTGTACACCTTGAGATTGTACCATCTCTGGACACCAGATCTTGTGTCATGGGCATTGAACGGTTCATTGCGCGTCATGGTACACCAAGCACGATCTGGTCGGATAACGGCACGAACTTCAATGGTGCGGAAAAGGAACTACTTGCCTGCGTCAAGAGCTGGAATGGCATGGCTCCGACCATTTTTGCACGCAAAGGCGTTGCTTGGAAATTTAGCCCGCCAGGCGCACCCCATCATGGCGGCTCCTGAGAGCGCCTTGTGCGAAGCGTGAAGCGCGTGCTTTAAGATATCCTAGGCAGTAGGCGAGTCACCGAAGAGGTGTTAGGAACAACACTCTGCTTAGTTGAGCAGGCTTTGAATTCGAGGCCAATCACTCCCGTTAGTACTGATTCACGTGAGTTAGAAGCGTTAACCCCAAACCACTTTTTGCTTGGACAACATGCCACAAGCATTCCACTTTTACTTGGGGAGCACTTCGATCACAAGAAAAGGTGCGTGCGAGCGCAGTCATATGGTAACGCGATTTGGTCTCGTTGGCTTCGAGAATATGTTCCCTCACTGAATAAGCGTGTCAAGTGGCACACTCATTCTGACTCCACTGTTAAGACAGGCGATCTCGTGTGGGTGATTGAACCCGATAGTCCGCGTGGGTACTACCCTCTTGCCCGAATTGCCCGAATTGTTAAGCAAAACTACTGACAGGACGGTTGCGCTCGATCCGCCCTTGTTAAGACCGCAACACGTGAAGTCACTCGGCCGACCTGTAAGCTCGCTCCGGTTCTTCCTTCTTCAGGGGATGAGAATGTAGCATCACAAATGTAGAGTATAGATGCATATAAAATAAGGACAGATGGCCGTGCGGCAAAGAGACAAGTCTCTCACGCCGGTCAACCGTGTTCGTTCGAGTCATACGCAGACCTTAAAACGCAGACCTTAAAACATGTAGAACCGAGGGGCTATAGCCCCATTTGACCGTATTTTACTGTTTTTGGCTCTAATTCGGTTCAGCCTTGATTAAGGCTGACCGCCAAAAAGAGCAATTTGTCTCAAGGACATTACCGACCGGTCCTTGCGGCTAGCTTGCGCCAAATGATCTTACAAACAAGTTGTATCGAAACAAGTTGATATTTTGTGATCTTGATTATGCAAACCGTTTACGATGCTTTTTTCTTGTTTGTTTACCGAAAAACACCTATAATTAAATTTGTTTTTTCTGTATACAGATTGAGCGCACAATTCCTTTGAAGAGATTTTTGAAAACTAATTAAATGCCAATTAAAAAGTCAAAACCTCACAATTATTTTTTAGATTTTGAATTCTGACAACTTTAGCCACACAAAGTTTGAATATCTCAACTTGTTTTCCATGTTTTGTTTCGAACTTGACTTTTAGGGGAAAAATTAGAGCATCTGATTTTGTTCGACAATGAATGTTATTGTTGTTCCGACTTTCGAAATGAAAGTAACGGAATATTTGTGCTCGGGTGGATTTTTTTTCTTTAGACAAATTTCGATTTTTTAGCTAGCAATTTTTGACGGAATTTTTTCAAATCATTCTGTTGTGAATCAAACCATTCTCTTCTTATTCATTTATTTAATCTTAAATTACTTTAACTGGTTAGTTTAGATTTGACCTTGTTAACTTCATTCTCTCCGGCGAAGAGAATGCTCTCTCACTTTCTAATGTTTTAACTTTAAGATTAATTCACTTTTTAAACACATTTTATCTTTAACTAAGTAGAATTAGCTGTAACAAAGGAATGTTTTATCATGGCGCAGTCAAACAGTAACGAATCAAACGTGAGAGGTATACCTTCATTCTGGCAAAACCACACGGTGGACCCACCAATTCCTTGGGAAGAGTGAAGCGACTTAGTCCAACTAGCAATAATCGCAAAGGAAAATATCGATATCGAAAATCTTTTAAATCCAACGGAACGATATCACTCACTCCCTCCAACACTAGAAAACCCACCGGAAAACAAAACCGATTCTCAAAAAATATCTCGCTTATAGAGGAACATCCGCGAGCAAAAGAGGTATGACGACGAAGAAATGGTCTCAATAAAGTCAGAAACTAAGAAATTTAACGGCATGAGACTAGAAGAGGCGGACAAAAAACTCAGGTCCATACTCTATTTAGCCCTCGGAAATGAAGGAAAGAAATTATTTAGCCAGAAGTTCACGAAAATTCAAGTTCTACAAATTTCTTTCAAAGAATTCTGGGAAAACTTGTCTCTAGCATTTGTGAGAAAGATAAACATAACCTTCGAAAAACATAAACTTTTGAATAGAAAACAGAGAGACAGAGAACCGTTGGAACAATTCTGGGTAGCACTTGCAGAAATGGCAAAAAGATGTGACATACCCACAGGAGAAGATGAGTGGATTCGAGATATATTTATCAATAATATGAAGAACTCGAACATCTAACGGAAACTTCTCACGGAAACATTGCCTCCCCTAGAAGCATTAAATGTGGCCTTGATCGACGAAAAAGGAATAACAAATCACATGAAAATGACGATTACTTTTAAATCCAACGGATACTCTTCCAATAAATCTTTTAATCATTTTAATGTGAAAAGAGAACCCACCTTAAACATCGAAAGGAACAACACGTGTATGAAATGCGGCGGAAATTTTTCCAAAGGATATCTGGCAGTATGCCCTGCAAAAGATACGACTTGTACAACTTGTAAATATGGAGGACATTTTACCAGACTCTGTAAATCACGCTGTAAAAATGTAAATATTGTGGATAGCCAAATTGTAAATAATACAGATTGTAATTATCCTTCGGAACAACCGGATGTAAATAACGACCGTGCTAATAGAGAATGCTGTGGAGTAATCAACGCATGGTCGCAGTAATCATCGTTACCGGACAGAGCGATAACGATGATTACTCTGTATTAAATGTGACAACTATCTACGACAACCAAGGAAAAGAATTGAAGAAACTATTAAACATCGGCCGAGGAAAGGAAAACCAAGTAATTCTTACTATACAGGTGGATTCAACTAGTCCTGTGAGTTTCCTCAAACAAAATTTCCTACACGAGTTGAAGTTACGAGACCCTTATGTGAAGATATATCCAGTGGATCGAGCGACTAAAGAACTTTATTGCGGATTTACAGACAATGCAATCAATATCACTGGAAAAGTAATCCTACCTATTTTCTCAAACCGATGGTCTCACAGGGAATGCCACTTCTTACTAACAAAAGGACACGAAAGGAACATCTTGGGAAATGACAATTTGCCAAAAGTGGGAATCGAAGCTTCCCAGAAACATTTCCCGCTCCACACCAACAAAACACTTGTAAGTCTATCAATTTTATTTCATCACTTGAAAAAGAAAATGAAATATACATAATTTCCAAGACTTTCAAACAACTTTTCCTTCGGATCGGAAAAATAAAAAATCAAACAAAAATAACGCACTTCCACGAACCATTAAAACCAATTCAACAAAGGAGCAGGCGCGTTCCATTACCTTTACTGGATTCAATAAAAACAGAATTAAACAGACTCAAATCTGACGGACAAATTAAAAAATTAGAAATTTGCGACAAGGACAGATTTATTAGTCCGATAGTTATCACTTGTAAAAAGGACAAATCGATTAAGTTAGCCCTAGATTCAAAATTCATCAACAAACAAATTTACAAGAACAAATACCAGATGACCAATATACACGAATTAGTGGATAATGCAGCAGCTCAATTTTATAATAATTCCGCCGGAGAAGTGTGGTTCACCAATTTAGATTTAAAGAATGCATATAGTCAACTTTCTTTAGACAATTTTACTAGCAATCAATGCAATTTTAGCCTAGTAGGCGGAAATATAAGGGGCACATATCAATTCCTAACCGGTTTTTACCGACTCGGCGATACGCCCAATGAATTTCAAAGAGTCATGGACTCAACAATCGGAAATATTCCTTGTACTAATTGTTATCTCGACGACATTTTAGTCGCTTCCAAAGGAAGTTTTATTGACCACAAGAAAATTGTTTATAAAAGTTTATCTACTCTAGATAGTTACAACTTCGCAGTTAAATGGTCAAAATGCAAATTTTTCCAAAAAAAATTAACTGGCTTGGTTTTAAAATATCGAAATCTGGAATCGCTCCACTAATTGACAAAACCAAAGCGATTAAAGACATCCCAATTCCAAAAATTTTTAAAAAATTAAGATCATTTTTCGGGTCAACAAACCAATACAGCAAATTCGTACCAAATCTAGCATCCCTCGGAAGTCCTTTGAGACCCCTTCTAAACAAGAAGTCAATTTTCCTATGGAACGAAGATCATATAAAAGCGTTCGATAAGATAAAACTAGAAATAGTTAATCTTACAGAAAACACACACTTCGACGTTAAACGATCCACGAGAGTAAAAACCGACGCTTCACATAACGGGTTAGGTGCCTCCCTTAAAAAACTCCACGGGAACGACTGGAAAACAGTATCGTTTGCTTCAAGATTTTAAAATCCTCACGAATCCAAATATTCAACAAACGAATTAGAACTACTAGGAGTTGTATGGGCGGTGGAGCATTATAAAAACTATCTCTACGGATCAGAATTTGAAATTATTACCGAATACGAAGCCCTCCTTGCAGCTTTATCACCTTATCACGAAAGCAAAACATATCAAAGTCGGCTAACAAGATGGGTAGATCATCTTTTACCATTTAATTTTACAATAAAACAATTAGCAGGAAAAGACATGGGTTTTACCGACCTAATTTTAAGATTTTCTTCGGGAAAAGCAATATCCCCATCACATTATGAGGAAGAATTCGTAATTGCAACTACCAAAAAAATATATAACGCACTCAATCCGTTGGATAGCGATAATTCATTATGTAATTCCATAAAATCAAAATCGGAAAATTCCAATTACACAGGACTACGTAATCTTTTCACGTGATAATTACAGCTCCGAATTTCATTAATTCATCTATTCCAATTGGCAATCAAAAGCACCATAGAACCGAACTCTGTAACTCTAAATGCATTCCCTCGGATTTCTTAAACACCGTTCCAACTAAAATCTTTTTTACCAAATTCAGTTTTTATTTATTTCTTAATTCTTAATTGTAGTTTAATTATTAATCCTCCACGGGAACAACTGGGAAACAGTATCGTTTGCTTCAAGATTTTAAAATCCTCACAAATCCAAATATTAAACAAACGAATTAGAACTACTAGGAGTTGTATGGACGGTGGAGCAATATAAAAACTATCTCTACGGATCAGAATTTGAAAATATTACCGACCACGAAGCCCTCCTTTCAGCTTTATCACCCTATCACGAAAGCAAAACTTATCATAGTCGGCTAACAAGATGGGTAGATCATCTTTTACCATTTAATTTTACAATAAAACATTTAGCAGGAAAAGACATGGGTTTTACCGACCTAATTTTAAGATTTCCTTCGGGAAAAGCAATATCCCCATCACATTATGATGAAAAATGTAATTATGTCGAATAATCAAATTGTAGTTAACCCTTCTACCTCCGGCATACAGGTCGCAATTGACTTGCAAATTTCTTCCGAACACATAAAATTAGTGACCAAATATCGAGAAAATTTAAAATTACCTGAAAGACTTTTGGATTTAAGCACGTTATTTAATGCAAAGTTGGTCGCGTTATTAACAGAAGACGCCGAAATGTTAAATCCAATTGTTAAAGCCCTCCAGAACAAAGTAGAAAGTATTAATGCAAATTCACGTTAATTGTACCAATTTTCTAAAGACCTTCACGAATCCGACGGATTATTATGTACAGATGGAAGATTGGTTATCCCTTTTACACTTCGGACTGCCGTATTAAAGACTTTACACGAATCCCACCCCGGCCAATTCGGTATGAAATACTTAGGACAAAAAATTTGGTGGCCTCACATAATACGGCAGATTTAATTCCATGGGATTAACTGTTCACAATGCACTCAAACTGGTAAGAAAATAAAAAGTATTATACCTACCTCCCAAACTAGTGAACTTCCTACCTTATCAGAACCTAATCAGGAACTTAATCTTGATTTTGCCGGCCCATTAGACAATACCTGGGCAAAGAATAAATACATTTTATTCTTGTATAGACCGTTTCTCAAAATTTCCATCGGCTAAAATTACATCTTAAACGTCATCAAACACGGTAATCAAATTTCTTCAAGATTATTTTATCTCCATGGGATTCCTAATTCTTTTCGTGTCGACCAGGCGTCCTGCTTTACTAGTCAGGATTTTAAATTGTTTTGTAATTCTTTTAATATCAAATTAATTTTTTGTACAGTTGGGGACCATCGTTCTAACGGTCTTGTAGAAAAAGTTGTACATACTGTAAAACTAAATTATTAGCAATGTCACTAGAGCAACAAAAACCTACTTTACAATTTGCCATCTCACGAAACATCTGGAACTTACGCTCTTCTTTTCAATCAAAAATAAAATGTTCACCGTTCGAAATACATTTTAATAGAAAACCGAACACGATCTGGAAACAATTGGCGTCTAGTAAATTATCCGGTGGATTTTTAGACAAAGGGAAGTCAACCTTAAGCAAAGAAAGGGCTCTCGACTGGAATGCCGATGATCAGATCGAAGACGGGTACAAAGACAGTTTAGTACCCAAGAAGAACCAGTTACCACTGGAGAAAGGATACGATTCGGATTACCCTACAGCTTCAAAACCTTCTTCTTCCCGAGTGTCACCAAACAGCCCGTTTAAAGGTAAATTACTTCAAAATACCAAAGGAAGTATAAACGGAAACCCCTTCTATAAACAACTTGGTCAGATAAAAAAATAAACTCATCAAAATCTACGGTCGAACTATCCGACGGAAAAGTCGGTAGAAAATCAGACATTGCCATCCCGAAGTCTAAATCTTCTACTTCTACAACCCGTTCGTTTAGAGGAAATGTTTTGTTTCCCTTCAATTACTAATGCTGATTTTCAAGCAGGTCCAAGAAAGACTAACCAGCCAAAGCCACAACAGACGCGGAAATTGGGCCCTAAAACGAGACGTCAAATAGACATGGCTACTTCTGACAATACAAGGTCTAGAGGGACAAACCAATCAGCTAAACCTTACAAGCACAGAAAAACCCGAAACAAAGTATCGACGTCTAACACCGGATATCTAGTAGGTGACGAATCCATGTTCATTCCGTCGGATACATCTGACATTAGTGATTGGGAGTGGATCGCGGGTGGTTTTCCATGCAGGGAAATGATTAGAGAACGTCTCATTTCAGATAACCTCCTTTTAAATGAACAGTCTACCTCATCATTAGATCCTCAAACATATCAAGCTAACATAAAATCTGAGATTTTAGATGAACAGTCTAAATCGATGGACCCAATGGAATGTCCAATCAGTATAATACCAGCAGTCCAAAACAATACTACGTCCCACTTCGATGCGAAAGTAACGGAATATTTCTGCTCGGGGTGTGTTTTTTCTTCAGACAAATTTCGACTTTTTAACTAGCCATTTTTGACAGAGTTTTTTGTTATTTCGACTTTCGATGCAAAAGTAACGGAATATTTGTGCTCGAGGTGAATTTTTTTTCTTCAGACAAATTTCGACTTTTTAACTAGCCATTTTTGACGGAATTTTTTCATATCATTCGAAATGTATTGTTGCCCTGAGCTTAAATTTGAAAAGATATTTCACCTGTGATAATTTTTCGTAAAGTTACGGGCGTTTAAACATTGCCATTTTGGCCAATTGAAGACAATTAACGCGTGATATAGTTCGCTCTATTAACGCGTAAGCGGAGATTTAATTCGTCTTAGAAATCGTTCCAAATTGGTTGAGAGGAGCTGTTTGCCAAAAATGATTTGTTACAAGGAACGAAATCTTTCTTTTTGTACTTTATATGGCGTGTGGGGGGATGATTTTCATAAAAAATTTTCAAATATTAGAAAAAATTTTTCATTTTTATTTATTTTAATAAATTTTTTAATGTTATTACTGCTGCTCCATAAACCTTAAAAAGCAGTCGGAACATTCAGAGCTTTGCCCTGATACGAGCAGTCTTGTATTTTATTTAATTGAATTTTTTTAAGTTATTACTATCGCTCCATAAACCTTAAAGGAAGTCGGAACATTCAGGGCTTCGCCCTGATACGAGCAGTCTCGTTCCACTTTCGATACGAAAGTAACGGAATATTTGTGCTCGGGGTGGATTTTTTTTTCTTCAGACAAATTTCGACTTTTTAACTAGCCATTTTCGACGGAATTTTTTCATATCACTCGAAAGGTTTTGTTGCCTTGAGCTTAAATTTGAAAAGATATTTCACCTGTGATCATTTTTTGTAAAGTTACAAGGGTTTATAGATTGCCATTTTGGCCAATTTAAGACAAAAAACGCGCGATATAATTCGCTCTATTAACGCGTAAGCGGAGATTTAATTCGTCTTAGAAATCGTTCCAATTTGATTGAAAAAAGCTTATTTGCAAAAACTGATTTGTTACAAGGAACCAAATCTCTCTTTTTGTACTTCATATGGCGTGTGGGGGGATGCTTTTTATAAAAAAAAAATTCGAATTTTAGGAAAATAAATTTTCATTCTGTTTTTTTTCATTTAATTTTTCCATGTTATCACTGCTCCATAAACCTTAAAGGCAGTCGGAACATCCAGGGCCTCGCCCCGATACGAGCAGTCTTGTTTTTCTTCGTTTACTTTGCAAAATTTGTTCATCGTTAAAGATGACTGCATTTCTTATATGAGGAATCGGCTATAAAACGGTTTAATTTGAGGGTCGAGATTTGAACTGTGGTTCTTCTTAATTAGCCCTAAGAAGAAGACGGATGAATTGGGTCACAGAAAAAAGGTCAATGCTCATCAGCAGCAGTTAAATTGAAGAAGATTCCAACTAATTGTGATAATTTCTGATGACTTTAACGTGATTTTGTAGATGTTAGTTCGATTAAACGAACAACGTGAAGTCGATACATTAATGGGGTAAGATATATCTAATGGGGCTAATAAAAGTATCAAAATGGATGTTCTGCAGTCCATTGCAAGAATCATAAAGAATTTAAGATGATCCATTTAGATACTGTTGTTCTATTTGCATTCGACTGCATAATCAATCGGTTGAAGATAGTAGGCATCGCAAAATTAGGCCAAAAAACAGATAAAATAAGGTAAGCGAATGAGACGCAAAATGGGGCAGTTCAAATCAATCGTCTTCTTAGAGTATTTTGAGGTTAAAGGTAGAAGTGCCTACGATTGTGACTAGTCCAGTCAGTTCATTTTAATGAAACTTAGAGGGTTCTAATGACATACTGGCATATCAACAGTAAACCTATACTTCTTTTAAAAAAAAAATTGCATAATTTAAATGTTTGTTGCATGAATTGATTGAAGACAAATGTTATGTTAAAAAGCAAAAGACTCAAACAAAAGCAAAATGAAAAGCTAAATCTCTACCAACATATGACGATCAAGAGATTTGGACTTGTAAATGGAGAGGAGAGGGTTGTTTTTTGGAATTGGATTGCAAACTGGGAGTAGGGAAAGGGCAGTCTTTCTTTATAGGCTGATGAGGGGCTTAAAGTATAAGTGTTTGACTTGACTTACATAATCTGTCCACTGCTAGCTAGTTCCACGGGAGAAGTGAAAGCGATAGATGCTGAGGATGTTATTGGAGAATAACACAGCTGCACTGATGAATCAGAACTCGACAAAGAAGCCTACAGAAACAATGTCATTTTGATTCAACAAAAACAAACTTTTTTCCGCAAGGGAATTCTTTTATCAGCAAAGGGATGCGAGACTGATACTTGGACCAGTCAGACAGTCATTAAGCTCTGGAACTCTTGTTTGCGAAGGGCTTCTTTTAAGAATTCATGATCTCTTACTAATCCTATACGCTCAATTGTAAATGGGTGCCGCTCCTGAAAATCATTAACATGAGGAGGGGGAGGGGGGACTGTTTTGGCTTACTTGGTTTGAGTTTTGGGGCTCCCATCGCAGTTCTATCTTGTCTTCTACTCCCTCTATAACAAAAAAAAACAGCAAAAATTAGAAACAGTAGACTACTTAAGCCGATTGATTATCTTAACACCAGGTGCGCTACGATTGTACTAGACATTCTTTGACTTTTTGAAAATTAGACATTTGAATGCCATTCTTTTTATTAATGAAATTATTCAGTAATCATTATTTTGGATAAAAAACAAAACTTTTAAAACCTAATAAAAGTTATAAAATTCTCTATTCCTGCAGAAAAATCTAAATTTTCGATGCTTTGACCGAATGTCGTAAATAAGCCATGTGAACAAACATACCGGCAAATGAAAAGTCTCCTAAAGCGAAAACTGCTAAAGCAAAGATGGCGAAAACTAAGAACATCCAGTCGAAATAACAACCAACTAACAACATATCCTTTAAGTTCGAGAATCTTTAATAAAGGAGTACTGTACTATAAATTACAAATCCGTATTTAAGACAAGACAGAAAAAGGAAAAATGTAATGTAATGCTAATATACAGCAAGTCGTCTAAATTTGTTCAGCATGAATAAGAAATTTGGAGGCGGAGCAATAAGCAGAATGGTCTAAGAGCAGAATGAGTCCAAGAGCAGAATAACTGAAAAAATATAATTTTTATTGATTTATACGGGCTAAATGATGAAACAAGTATAAGAATATTGTCAATCATGCCAAGAAAATGAATAATTAATGCATGATTTGAATGATTTCATCATGTTTTTTTAAAGAATTTTTTTAAAATCTCGATTAAATATGCATGAAATATTCGTTTATTTGATTGATGATATTGATAACTATACTTTTTTTACTGATTAGCTTATAAAAGTTGAAATTTTTCTGTTTTTCTGCTATTGGACCCATTCTGCTCTTAGACAATTCTGCTTATTGACTGGCCACCAAAAAATTTGATCAAGTAATTTTGAACACAAAGTATGGAAAAGAAAAAGGAACGAAGTTTTACAGTTTCGTTAATTGATTGTTTGAATAAGTATGATGAATATTGTTTAATTTTTTGGTTAAGAGAGTCCCTCATTATGACCCAAAGAAAGAATACAGTCAGAAGAAACAAGTCAGAACATTATATACGTTAAATTAAATATCCAATTCGGTTTTAAAATGCAGCAGCTTACCCGCACTGAAGTTTCATGAATAATAATCGATTAGATTGGATTTTTATTGTCAGTCTCTACAAAATAACAAAAACAATCGATTATAATTGATTGAAAATGGATTATAATGATAATATTTTTTAAGCAATAAAATCCCAAATAATCGATTATTATCTATTGTAATCGAATATTTTCAAAAAAAAATTTTAAAGAAAAATAATCCATTTTAATCGATTATAATGGATTATAATCTATTTATTACTATTTATCTATTTATAATCTAAATAACTTAAGTTAGTTATTTTGTTTTAATTTCTATTCGCTTAATTTCTTTCTTTCCTATTTTCAATCGAGTTATTCAAAAATTACAAAAAGTTACCTATAGATCCCACCCCAAGCCCCCCCCCCCCCCACCTCTTACCCGTACTACAGTTAGATGCCCCCTAACTAGAGAGAGAGGGGGGCACTTCATGGTTGGGGGTTACGTGGGGATGGGTAAACGTGAGGGTGGTACGTCGTGGGTTGGGGGTACGTTGAGCGGGGGGGGGGGTACTGGAACCTGATCTAAACTACATTTTATGATTGGATAAATTAGATATTTTACCAATGTAAAGTATTTAATATTAACCAATCATGATCCATCTAACTAACAACCCACATATTTGTAAGTGCTGAAATTACTTGTAATTTCAGCACCAGAGAGATTTGAATTTAACTTAGAAATTAGTTGCCTCTCCAAGAGAACTTCAGCAGCCGCAATAAACCAGTATACCCTAGATCTATTGAGCCTAGCAGAGACTAGTTAAACAACCTGAGACTAGATAGTATAAGAGTAAGATTAGGATCGGTATAAGACTAAGAAGTTGCACGAATCTATCCGGCCGAAAATAAGATAGCGTGACGAGCAGACGATGTACCCTATCCGAAATTACTCTATGAGTTATACCCATCGGTCATAACTCAGTACGTTAGGGAGGGGGGGGGGGGGGGGGGGGCGAGGGTGTTGTTTCACGTGAGGGGGTTCGTCGTGGGTTGGGGGTACGTTGGTGGGGGGGGGGGGGGTTGTTGACGCGAAGAGCTGGTCAAAAATGGGCTCTTTTCCAGTCCCTCCCCCCTTTGTGAAATTATAAAAAGAGATGTTCAAAAATTGTTCACTCGGCAATTTTCATGTTAGAAATGTTGTGAAAATTTGTTCAGCTGTTCACGCTGACACGTTTTATTGCAGTTTGGCTCTTTTCCAGTTCCCCCCCCCCCACCTTTCAAAATACCGAGTTTGATGTTTTGTTTTACGTGTTATTACGGCTAAACGCGTGATGTTACGCTGTAAAATATGAAGAACAAATCTGTTCACAGTTGTCGATTTGTTCACTACGCCAAATTTTATTGCATTATGACAACGTTAAAGAAGCTTTTCAAAGTTGAATTTGAGAGGGGGGGAACTGGAAAAGAGCCTGCAGTTTATAACATTAAAAATTATTTTAAAAAGACTTTCATGTAATGAATTTCAGAAAAAATGAAAGGGGGGGGGGGAACTGGAAAAGAGCCCAAAAATGCTGTTTTTGGGCTTTTTTTTGGAAAATTACTACATATTGGTCGCCCCTGGATGAACGTGTTCGTTCGAGTTTGGCAGAAAGTTGCAGAAATTAGATTCATTATTTACAAAATTTAATCATTTTTCATGGATTTTGGCTCTTTTTCCTTTTCCCCCCCACCTGCAAAAATTTACTATTGAAGTTTTGTTCACTTTATCCAAATGCTACAAAAATTGGCATGCGAGCTAATTAGGCCATGACAAACATTTTTGGTCTTCATAATTAACCTTGTAAAACCCCTCGTTACACCGTAAAATTGACGCTTATGTGAGGTGGGGGGGAAAAGGAAAAAGAGCCTGGATTTTATGTACAAAAAATAATCCATTATATTGAAAACAAAATGGGGCTCTTTTTCCTTTTCCCCCCCACCTCACACGAGCTTCAATATATTAGTGTAACGAGTGGTTTTACGAGGTTAAATATGGAGACCAAATATGTTTGTCGTGGCCTTATCAGTCTGTATGTAAGTTTTCATAACAATCGGACAATGTGGCCCACAAATTTACATGTAAAAATTTGCAGGTGGGGGGAAAAGGAAAAAGAGCCCAAAATGGATTATAATCGATTATAATGGATTTAAATTTTTCCAAAATAATCGATTATAATCGATTAAAAATCGATTATGTGGTCTAAATTTGACATGATAATCGATTATATTGACAACATTTTAGTCAACGAAAATCCATTATAATCAATTATTACCCATGAAACTTCGGTGCGGGTATCGAATTCTGCTGCATTTTATAGCCAAATTTCTGCTAGGTACAAGCGGAAATTCTGCTGCATCAAAAAATAATTTTTTTTTTCGGTAAATGAAGTTTGATGCGATATGGTTTTTTTTGGAGTGACCTTAGGACAATTTTGGACTTCAAAAGCTTTGAACTTTCCAAAATTTTCATTTTTTTCGCAGAGGAAACTTTGGATAACGGATCATGTTAATTATATCATGCTACCCTTTTGCAAAAGGGGGTCCAATTCGTTGCAAGGTACAAAAGTTGTATATGCTTATTAAATGTTCATTTCTTCCTGTATAAGGGAGCCAATTCTTTACAAGGTACTATAGGGGAGCATATAGTTCACAAGATCCGATCCTTCATTTTGGAACAAGTGGTTCTGATTTTTTTTTGATCGCGATTTTCACACGTGATAATCGGACCGACCTCGTGCGTCGACGGAAATTAGGCGTAAGCGCGAAGCCCTTAGGTAATCGACGATATCGGTGTAAGATTGGTAATTCATGATGAAAATGGTCGAAATTGCGAAATTTGATTTTAACGTAAACCGACTGTATGACCTTGTAGCAATGAAATTAAGTAATAGATAAGCTTAGTTTGAGAGCAAACAATCGTAATCGGACTCTGCACCTTGAATTTTAACTCTAGAAATAAAAAAAGCGCTCAAAATCTGGACCCCCCCCCCCCTCGGATTGGGAACCACTGGCCCAATCGTTATGAAAATTAGTGAGTGACTAACAGAGATAATTTCAGCCAGGCATGCTAATTTCCAGACCCCTTGGGACCTCTGGGGGGGGAGTGATATTCTTTTCCGAAAATGCAATTAGTTTTTTTGTAAACCGGTAAATAATGGTCAGAATAATTTCATATTGCAGTATGTTGGAGCCCTAGGCGAGGGAAGTTCACCACCGGGATTTTAAACGCATCCGGTTATTACTTCCGTTTTTACCCCTATTTAAACAAACCCACTTTTCGTTATTTCTCGACCCCTGATAATGCTAGGAGGCTGAAACATGGCGGAATGGTAGGTTGGGGGAAGACCTGTAATGTATTAATGTTTGGACCCAATCCGGCGGCTACGTCGGAAGCTATTAGCACTTAAAAATTGAATTAGGCTATTAACACCTGATAGTGATAATTGACTTGTAATTTTAATGCACCAATATGAAAGGGGGGAAGCCAACCCAGTGAGGATACCCCTAGTGACCCAATCCTCTCCGGAAATTCCTATGGGGTGAAAATAGCAATTTTGGGGAAAAGTGTTAATTGACCCTAATTTTTCGAAAATATGGGAAGGGATGGTCCGATATAAATGAAACTTAGTGGGAATGATCTCCCATCCAAAATAAGACGTTTGGACGCATTTGACCTCATTTGACCTCGTATGACCTCTAAGAGGTCATTTGCCATTTTTGACCCCAAGACCCCCGAAACCCCCTGAAAAGCAATAAATTAGCATTATAAGGACCCGTAAGGGGTACCCACCCACCTGGGGAGGTAAGGGGAGGCCCCTAAATTGAGAATTTTTAGTTTTGATTTTTGTACCCGAGCGAAAGTGATTTTCTGTAATTAGCAAATTTTGGGGTCAGCTTAACCCACTCCACTTGGATTTTCGATAAGAACGACAAACAAGTAAAAATACAGCCCCGGACAAAAATTGGGAACATCTATGGGAGAAATGGGAATTTCGGGATGAAGATTTTATGAGCAGCCCTAGCATATTAAATAAATTCTTGTGGTGTTTTTTTTGGATCAAAATGGACACGGGGAAGGGAATTACCCAGCCCTTGGACTTAGGGGAATAAAACTAAAAATGACCAAAAATGTGAGAACTACCCAATTCATAGGAAAGGTAAAAAGTTAGGAAGAACTAAAATAAAATCATGCAAGGGGTCATTTGTCAAATACGATTGGGATCTGATTTTGTAGTTGAACCCAATGTTTGCTCAGTATTTCCTGATTAACTAAGTGCGACCCCGATGTTTAATTACAGCTGACCTAATGGTTGATTCAGCTGTTAAGTCCTGAGTGGCAGCTAGTTAAGTGAATGTTAGTAGGGATAGGGAACGGTACGCCTCTGACTGAACCGAAAGTAAATAAAGATAACGATACGCGATAAAGGCACAACCACCGAACTGGACAGAACAGGTATTAACTACTATTAAGAGTAGTTGGTTCTCAACCAGAGAAGAGAGCAATTGATACTGAGAGAGTGTATAGTTGATTCTCCGTTAGTTAGAGAGAACAAGTGTGAGACTTATAGAATTCAGAGGGGTCCTGAGAGTGACTCGTGAAATTTTTAAAGTTTTGTGAAGCAAAGTTGAAGAGTTGTTTAGAATTTTTTGTAAAATGGACTGCAAGAGGCAGCTTTCCGGAACTTATCGTAGAATAAATTCATTGATACTTAATAGGCCACTTAGGGGTCTTTCAGGCCAGTTATTCAGGCCACTTATTCAGGCCACTTAGAGGTCTTTATACTCGGCAATTTATATATTTATTTCTGAATTCAATTACCATCCAGTTTCTTGCGATTCTTTCCGAGGAAGAGAACAGTCGAGAGCAATCGAGCCAAGGGGGCGCAACCCAGAGTAGTACATCGATCGACCACCAAATTCAACCTTTCAACCGAAGGGATTGTCGCCAAATACCGGATCACAGCTCACCCCTTGCTGGTTCTGGTAATTAGGGAAGGGACTTAGCGGACAATATAGAAAGAATATTTCGGGTCTAAACAGTTAAATTCCCCAAGACGACAGGTTTAATAATTTTAATGAGTATTTAATCTTTTTGTACGTCGGAGATAATGGCCGAAATTGTGGGCATTGTCGATTAAAGCCAATAAGTTAACCAGGATCTTGTTAATTTTATCAGGGGGGATCTAGGATTTTCTCGAGGGGGGGATTTTCAAAAAAAATCAAAAATTTTGACGATCTTTTTTTTTGTCGACCAAATTGATTTTTCGAGCTCTCCCCAAGCACTGTTTTGCCCCTAATTTGGCTAAATTTTCTGCGCCGCAGTCAATTTTTTGAAAAACAGTCAAAAAAGCCGTTTTTGGGCACTTTTTTAAAAATTTAGACAAAAAAAATGCGTTTTTTTTGGCGCGCGCTCCCTCTCAAAGTTAGTATATATTGGCGCCAAAGGCGCCTTTAGAAAAATTTTTGGGTCAGTCGGCCAAAAATGGATTTCTGAAAAAGTATCAAATGGGGGACCCTTTGGGTCGGCAGGGGGTCGAATCCCTAAGAAAAAAGGCCTCCGCACCCGCCCCCCCCCCTAAATCCGCCCCTGAACTATTTGCTCCCCTGAAGGATCAACTGTACTATCGATCAAGATTATTCATGTCACTTCTTTCGTCTAAAGTTATGCACAGGCGCGGATCTTAAATTAAAAATCGTTCAATAGTACCTTTGGGTGGTGAATGGTTCAGTTTCGTGAAGATTCTCCGAAAAACGTGGAACGCGAAAACTGTTGGACTGGACATGGGACTCATAGTGCCTTGAGTCAGTCCTTTGCGAGATGCGCAATCAAAATGGACGAATAAATTTGACGGATCAATTGAGCAATCTCCACCCCCATTCTCGCGTTGATGGGGGAGAATGGGGAGATTCTCGCGAAAATTTACAATATCAAAGCTCAAAAAATTCATTCAGATTGAAAAAAGAATCAATAAAACAGGTATATAAAGTGACTTTTTTTAGTCCTAATAGGACAAAAAGCTTTGGCGTACAATATTAAGGTGCTGTGGAGAACCGTTTTTGCTGTTCAGATACGGCCTGAGCACCACCCTGGTAAATCATTTTCCTCGTTGAGGCTATGGTCTACTAAACAAAAGTTTGCAAAAAAATTCTTTTTTTTTTCATAAATTACGATTTTTTTTCAACATTTTTCTCAGTACTCATATAAAATGAATTTATATGAAGTCGGTCAATTTATTGCATGTTCTAAACACATCATCCATCTACTTGTGTTTGCTGACGTCTTTTTGTATCGTTTACTCCTTTTTGCTGGGAGGAGATAGCTCAATTGGTCATTACGGGGGGAGATTGCTCATTTGATTCAATTTGACACAATACAAAAATTGGTGGTTTGAGGACTTTCTACGAAAACTTTCAGTTTCATTTAAGTTAGTAAATTTCTGAAATTTCTGCCGAGTTCTGCCATTTAGAGGAATCGTTGATTTTTCAAGTTGCCTATTCACCTTAATAGCTGAATTATAAAAGGAACGAGCAAACTTTAGGCGTCTCTGGTCGCCTTGAACGATCAACCCGGATGAATGAAAAAGAAAAAATTGCCTATATGGGAAATTTGTTGTGCAATTTTTAGGACACTTTGTAAGAGGATGATGTAAAAAGCCAAATATGGGAAAACGAAAAACAAAACAGTACGGACTCCGTTTTTGTACGCAACCATCCTAATTAGAATCATGATAACTTAACAAAAAGCATTTTGAAATCATTGGAACTAGTTATTATATTTACATTTTAATTCCCTATAAGTTATATATTACTGGCCAATCATGACCCATGATTTAATCTTACTCTAACTCTGTAAACCTGAAACCCTAGTGGTTCAGAAAACAAATGAAAAAGGTTGATATTGGCTGGTTTTTTCTCTCCTCTAACTTTCTAAGAAACCAGTTTATCTCTTGATCTATTGAGACTACGAAATTTAAGAGTAAGTTTAAGATCGGTATTAGACTAAGGAGTTGCACGAACCTATCCGACCGAAAAAAGATAGCGTGACAAACAGACGATGTATCCTATCCGAAATTACTCTATTAGAAGGCCACCTCGGACCTAAATTCGAATTGTGCGGCCAACGAGTCTCGAGCAGACCTACAACTAACTTAGTTTTAGCAATAATTAAACAAGTCAAGAGAAAAAGATTAGTTCCACGTCTCAAAAAGTCTAATAAAGACAAGCCAATATTCAAAACGAACCTCCTTAACAAAGTGATAAAAACCAAATTTGCATCGCAAAGCAAAAAAAAAAAAACCAAAATTGACCTATAAACTATTTGTGCGAAAAATTCAAAAAATATATGTTAATTGCATCAAAGTGAGCCGTAAGTTTATTTAAAAAATTAGACTTAAAATACTGGTCATTATCTTAATGAACTAATCGTAATATAACCATCAATACCGACTACACGTCCATTGACGTTCATTCACACCAAAATTTTAAATCTGCAGTAAAAGTTTAATTACAACACAAACAAAAAAGCAAAAAAGAAACAACCAATAACTGCTTAAAACTTCAGTGTCATTAAAACTCCGTGTTCTTTGACTTCTCTTCTTCTTACTCTTCTATCTTGAACAAAAAAAATTTAATATTAAAAAATATTATTGAACAAAACAATCCTAAATTTTTTAAACTAAAATCATTTTTTTTAATTCAAAAATTAAAACTTTTTTAAATTTAATTGCACGATCATCGAGGTTGTTCTTTGGATCTTCAACTTCATCAGAACTTAGATTTGAAACATTAATTTTCTATTTTTGATGTCCCTATGAAACCTAGATTATCAAGGCTTTCCTAGCATCTATTAAGCTTCTAATTTCAACCCATCTTTTTACGTAAGTGTCTTACGACACATGTTGTCGATTCAATTGCCCACCCATTAAACCACCCGGGACTAACTGAAAACTTTTGTTTTGGAAAATTACCATTCAAATTAGGCTGAACAAGGGAAAACTACGGTTTCTCATCCTTCACTTGAACCCTACCTCTTGATTGACCAAGGGTTAAAACAAACCTTAAAATCAGTAAGCTCTAAAAAAGTATCTAACGATCTAGTTGCGTTCTAAATATACATGATACCTGCAGATTGATATACTATTCTCCAACCTTTGATCTCATATCAATTCAGTGAGATTCAGAATACTTAATTGCAGAGAACGCCACTCGTTTTTATAGCAGTTTATATCCTTCAGTAGAATTGATGTACTCTCTCCCTAACCCGTCTTCCAACAACAAACATACGATCCGAAGATTTAGGACAACAATCAAGAAGTGATTGAGGTCTAACAATTTAAGAAATTTCAAAAAACGAATACCTGGTTTTTGCATCAACCTTTTTTAAAACACTTTGCATCAACATTTCATCAACATCAAACTTAAGAAAAAAACTATTTGAAATAAAAAGTTTTTTGTTGAGGTCTTCCGATATAATTTTTGTAGTAATATCACATAAACAAAGCTTACCATTCATTAAACAAAAAAAACAATCGCAGAAAACTAATTTCACTCTCAAAAACGAGAACAAACTTGAAAAATATTTTGCGAAAAACGCAACATATATCCAGAATCAGATATACCATCTTTAAAAAGCAAATCAAACTCAAAATACCTAGAATGACAAACCAGTCCTAACATATTATTGGAATCAACTTATAAGACACATTGAACCTTCAACATTAACAGTAACACCACTTCACAACAAATGATTCAAGAATACGACCTAAAATTTGAGGATGAGTTTATTCTACCAATTATCATCCGTTTATTTTACGAAGTGTATTAGTCCATGCAAAATTAGAAGTAAAAACCAAAAACCAGATACTTGACTACTACTTGTCCAATCTGCGCAACGTAACCTCAGAGTATGGAATTTTTGCAAATGAAGTTGTACCACAAAATCATGTACTCCATCATAGAAAATTCAAACAGATGACCTAAAGGTTCAAAAGTTTTCGTACAGTACAACAAAAACATAAAACATCAAAATTTGCAACAGGCAAAGTCAAATTGCAAAAAAGAAAGCCTCAACGACAGAAATATATTTTCTTACCTCCTTGTCTTGTACGACAATCCAGAAAACAATTCCGTGCATGCTGTCATGATGAAAAAAAATTTTGATAAGGATTGGGACCTTGAACAAAATCATGATATAATTAAGGATATAACAAAGCCACTTCAACCTCAGCAACCCAAACAATTTCATTATATGAAAATAAATAAAAATCATCACATTGACAACAAAAAAAGCACGATTAAGTTAGAAAACATTTTTCGAAATAGAATAGACAAAATCAGTTTAAAATCAACATTCATACATGCAAGAGATAATTTAAGCCGAACAACAACACTAAGTCAACAAGATTTTCAAACCTTACAGTTTACAAATGAGGAGATTATTACAACATTGGCAGTAAAACACAAAAAATATCTCACCAATACACCCCACAATTACAACACCATAAATAAAACACCACAAAAAATACCGCTCCAGCAACCAAAATTACACTCACTAGCTAAATCAATTCACTTCAATGAATATTCGACTATTAATTATCAAACATACAAACCTATAATCAAAAAAACATACCATTAATAGAAAACACCAAAAAATCAATCTTTTTGCAGACCATAACTTTGATTTTTTCGCAAATAATGATATTAATAATCTTTAAGCAGACCACCATGTTTTAAGATAGGGAACAGAGCGTCCGGTCTCTGAGCTTTGTTTTGAGATTGGGTAAAGAGTCTACAATGGATAAAGATAGGGAATACCGATGGTAAGGTTTTATGGTTTGTGTGATGGTAAAATAATCGTAAAAAAAAACGAAATGTTTTTGGCTTTTGTGTGGATATGTCTAGTTTTTTCAAAAAAAAATCTCGGCGCGCGTTATGTAATTGGAAACATTTAATTGTTAATTACGTTTAGATTGTGGAATGAAGGTCTTTTAAATAGTTTTTTGGTACAACGTAAGTCAATGATAAAAATTTTTGGGACAAGTTTTGTATTTTATCAAAAAAATTGAAAAAATCCGTGTCCATTTCTAATTCCTCAAACTTATTTACATCACAAAACTTGTCCAAAAGGTTGTAGTAAAGCTCAAGCATTCTCAGCTTTGCATACTGCAGAATGAAAAATCCGACAATTATGGGTTCTTTGTGTTCAATGTTGACTTCAGCAACTCAATCTCGTACAAGTCCTTCTGAACAGTGTTCAATCGTTTGAAGAGTGGTTCATTAATTGTTTTGTGTGTTTTCTCATCATTCAAATACTTTGTGATCGTATGTTTCGATCTATCCATTATCTGGTAACCGTATGATGAATTAGCTAAGAGTTTCATAGTCTCTGCAGCAAAATCGGATAAAGGGTTCTCATATCCTTACCCTTTAGCATCAACAACTGACTGAACACATTTGTTGAAGCATTTTTGAGGGAAATACTGTGCAAAGCGTTAAACTTTTGTACACTTTAAATCAAGTTCCATAAAGAAATTGAAGAGAGGAGTAATGATGGAACCATTTTCTAGCTTGAAATGAGATATTAGCATTCGCTGAAGATGCTTAAGAAAATCATCTTCAAGGGCATAATTTTGCATACATCCCACGATATCTCTTCATCCAACTTCAATATTTTTGAAAATTGGAGGAAAGTTAGTAAATTTTGCTTTCAGTTCATCTGGAACAGCTAAGCCACACTGAATAAGGCCATAAAGAGATCCATCTTTTATTTTTTTCCGATAAGGAATCAGTAGAGAGAGGTCTTTTGTAGGGAAGGTTGGATCGGATACGGTTCTTATTTTTTTCGTTTGTTTTGAAGTTTTGCCACCACTCACATTCCCACATCTCTTCGATTTTATAAACTTTTTCGCGAATATACTCATGTCTCAAGTCATCCATCTCTCTCTTTTTGTTTCCTCTCTCAAGGTCTTCATCGCTAAGTGAGGGACGAGTCTCCTGGCGGGGACAAAAATGGTAGTAGCATCCCATAGTTTCAAACACTGTTTTGCAGTGATCGCAATATCGATCTACATTGTAACAGTCACTTTTCGTTTGATTTCCAGATGTGTGGAAGCTCTCAATTCCGCATTCTGGTCTTGTTTCTTGGTAGTAAGACATAACCATGTTCTCAAAACTGCGAGATTGGTTATGTCTAGCCTTGAAAATTTTCAAATCGGAATCAAACTCCCATCTTGTGTACAATCCTGTTGGCATGTCTTGACACATTGAATAGGGATAGATCTGGCTCACATCAATTCCAACAATTGATTTGCAGACATTTGATGAATCCGTGATAACGGTTTTGTCCACCAAAGCTTTTCGCGTAAACACAATTGATGGTCCACCCGTCATATCCTCTATAATTTTTTCGCACAAATCTCTATCATTTTCGCAAAATGGGTACAACTTTTCATTGGTTGATTTGTGCAGTCAAATATTTGCCATATTTAGAAGAGTACATCCTAGTTTTAACATATAGTTTTTTTTCTGATGATAAAACTGAACCATTTGTTGCATTGCTTCAAGGGTTGGAAAAACATCCTTATTGTTGTACCACTGCAAAAAATCTGTAAAAGTAATTATTCCATGTTTCTGCCAAATCCCTTGTAAGTATTTGTAATTATCCCATCCAGATGCGGGTACTGACTTGATTTGAAGTTTCTTTAGTGCTTGCTGCTCAGCAAGTCCTCTTGACCTCAAGTTCTGATAATCCCTAAATTCTTATGAAGAGAGTTGTTGTTTCTCAGTTTTTTTGAAAAAGCTTCGTATGCAGGTATTTCTTCAATCTCGAGCTTGTCCGCACTGTCAAACCACTCATAAGGTAAAAAACCCTTTTGTCTCACTTGCTTTGTAAGCTTTAAGAAAGGAGTCTAGAGATGTTGCGCCACCCAAAAACTTCATAGTATCGAGAAATTGAATGTTTCAAACTTGAAGCATACAAAATCTTTAGCCTTTTTGATAACCATTCGTTCAGCTTCTTTATTGTTGATTAGGTAGGGAATCAGATAGCTCTTGATCAAGTTCAGATCATATTTTCCACTGTTCAACCCAAATACAGGTAATGTGTTAATATACCTCTCCAGATTTTGTTTCAAATCAATAAGTAGATTTTTCTGCATACTCAAAAACTGAGTTGACATCAGAGTTTCCTCTGTGTTCTCTATACATTCTTCTTCGTGTTCAAATTTTCCAGTCAGATGATTTCGACATCTTTCTTTCAAGTCTTGGAAAATTTTCGACATCCGCTCATTCACTACTCTTTCAACATCTTGAAAATTATTTCTCATTTCGAGCTTATTTTTCTCAGCAAAGTCGATAATAAGCAAGATCGATAACAAAATCGATAATAAGCTTTTGCGGATCCTGGTTATAAAAAAAATTGGTTCATCTATCAGGTTCGAGGATATTGATATAGAAATTGGAACGTGTTTTCCAATCCAGGTTGTTTTTTGGGTGGCATTCAGTTCATCTGATGGAACACATATCGACTCAAAATCGAAAATGGCCAGGTTGTTGAATAGAGAATAACCTTCGAAACTGGGATATTGAAACCTTCCAGCTTTTCAAACAGCGTGTATATACATTCTTTGGATAAATGTGTCGCACTCTATCTTTACACGTTAGAAGATGACTGTTGAGGTTGTCTGATCTGTTGAAGAAACAGTCAGAGCTAGGACATCGTAACTCTTGAAGAAAGAATCAAAATCATTCGCATGAACGATATGGTTGTTAAACCTTAACAATTTTACGGTTCTTTCAAATTTTCCAACACTTCGCCTGGCTAATTATCCAACATATTCTCCTTCTTGAATATCAAAATCGTAAACGAGTATCTTATGTTCAACTGTTTCCTCCACAAGAGGTATATCATCAAAGGCAACTCCGCGAAATTTTTTCGGGTCGTATCCAGATTTTGATATAAACTCTGTAAACAGCTGAGATAAATGATTTGCGTGTGATTTGCTTATTGATGAAATAGATGTAGATTTTCACTTTTTTCACAATTTTCTGGACGTTTATGTTGTCCAAAACAGAGTTCTCCGACTAAATAAAGGTCTCTTTAGGGAAACTTATCCATTCAAAGAGTTTACTTTTGATCCACATATTGCTTACCAAAGCTATGATCTTACTGCTGAGTTACACCTAACTAGAAAAAAAAATTTTTATTTATTTTTAGAAAAATTGAAGTTAATAAAAAAATTGTACGATAATACTTCAAAGACTCTTTTTTTTCCCTGCCCAGCTCCCAAATTTGTCAAAACTCCCAAGCAAAGTTCTTTATTTCTTCAATTTTTTAAGGAATTTCAAAGCTCAAAATCCTGCTTGATTCGGTTTGGAATCAGATTTCCAGAGATTTGCTTTGAAAATTCATCAACTTTGAGCTATCCTCCCAAATTTTCATCAAAATCAGAGAACTTGACAATCTACTCAAAAATCAGCAATTCCTCATCGATTGTATATAAAATTCCTTAACTTGATGAGAAGACTTGCAGAAATGCTATTTTTATTAATTTTCCTTCTTTTGTTACTTAAATTTAAATCGGCAATATTACTTATATTTACAGCAAACAACTTTTGGTCATTTACTTTTGCGATTGTTTTTTTGTATTTTTTTACTTATTTGGAAGATTTAAGTCCTTTAAAAGGTTCCTCTGACTGGATACGACAACAAGAACAAAAATGAACACTTTTGTTATTGGAAACGACAATGTGCAAAAAGGAGCTATGTTTTCGATTAGAACTTTGGCTGATTTAGTACAAATCTGAGTGCGAAAAACAGTCTCTGGAACTCTTCTGGCACAAATGGACCTCCCAATCTAAGTCTGGTACATGGTTGAGGTGATTTGCAGGGATTTCAACGAACATCATATAACGCAAGTACCCATGACAGAGAACCAACTTGGAGAAATGCAAATGATACAGGAAGTGGCTGAGCATGTGGCAATAAACTATCATGAAACTCCTGACTCTAGATATGTGGCTCAACCATTCGACAATTTCCTCTTTCCTTGGGAAGAGGGATCTGTGGACAACTCAATTACCATCAAAGAGGATGAGGGGTTCTCTGAGCCAGGAACTCCAGTCAGCGAGCAACCAAGACAACCACCGATGATGGAGGCAAGACCAGCTTTGCGCGCGATTGAAAACCTGCAAGCTTTTGAGAACTCAGCTGCTCGACAGCTCTTTGATTTGTAAATAATTTGGTTATTGTCTGTTTTATAATTTTTTTTTTGCATCTAGTGTTTTTTTCGAAGAGATAGAAAAAAACAGAAAAGGTAAGATGTAATGGAAAAGTTTGTCAAACACATTTTTGCACAAATCATATAAAATTCGCATTTTGCGAAATACAAAATGTTTGCAAAATGATTTAAAAAATAAAACAATTTTGCCTTTTTCTAAAATTACAGATCATTTTTTCCAGACTCGATAAAAGAACATTACTTTTTTTGCATATATGATAAAAACGTCATCACACGTTTTTGCAACTTGCAGAGTTTTTCTTAACACTTTTTGCTTACTTGTTAAGAAAATCAGAGAAAAACTTGCAAATTAAAAAATATTTCACTAAGTGTTTTTGCTTTTTAAAAAAATATTATACAATTTTTCTTGCACTGTTAATAAATAAAGTGAATAAATATCTATGTTTTATTTTTGATCGTAAAGAAATCTATGGTTTGCATGTATGTTGACCAAAAAAATCTGAAAAACAATGTATGAAGACAGGGAATAGCACTCGAAAACAAAAAGGTTAAAAATTTTTGGCGACGATTTAAAACATTTTTTTACAAAAAAAACTTTTGCTGTTTTTGCATTTGCATAAGGAAAATTAAATTTGGTTTTTGCATACGTTTTTTGTAAATCATTAAAAAAATTGCAATTTTGAGGATGATTTATTCTACCAATTATCATCCGTTTATTTTACGAAAATTAAAGTCCATGCAAAAAAAATTAGAAGTAAAAACCAAAAACCAGATACTTGAATACTACTTGTCCAATCTGCGCAACGTAACCTCAGAGTATGGAATTTTTGCAAATGAAGTTGTACCACAAAATCATGTACTCCATCATAGAAAATTCAAACAGATGACCTAAAGGTTCAAAAGTTTTCGTATAGTACAACAAAAACATAAAACATCAAAATTTGCAACAGGCAAAGTCAAATTGCAAAAAAGAAAGCCTCAACGACAGAAATATATCTTTTTTTCTCCTTGTCTTGTACGACAATCCAGAAAACAATTCCGTGCATGCTGTCATGATGAAAAAAATTTTTGATAAGGATTGGGACTTTGAACAATATCATGATATAATTAAGGATATAACAAAGCCACTTCAACCTCAGCAACCCAAACAATTTCATAATATGAAAATAAATAAAGAATCATCACATTGACAACAAAAAAAGCACGACTAAGTTAAAAAACATTTTTCGAAATAGAATAGACAAAATCAGTTTAAAATCAACATTCATACATGCAAGAGATAATTTAAGCCGAACAACAACACTAAGTCAACAAGATTTTCAAATCTTACAGTTTACAAATGAGGAGATTATTACAACATTGGCAGTAAAACACAAAAAATATCTCACCAATACACCCCACAATTACAACACCATAAATAAAACACCACAAAAAAATACCGCTCCAGCAACCAAAATTACACTCACTAGCTAAACCAATTCACTTCAATGAATATTCGAATATTAATTATCAAACATACAAACCTATAATCAAAAAAACGTACCATTAATCGAAAACACCAAAAAATCAATCTTTTTTCAGACCATAACTTTGATTTTTTCGCAAATAATGATATTAATAATCTTTAAGCAGACCACCATGTTTTAAGATAGGGAACAGAGCATCCGGTCTCCGACCTTTGTTTTGAGATTGGGTATAGAGTCTACAATGGATAAAGATAGGGAATACCGATGGTGAGGTTTTATGGTTTGTGTGATGGTAAGATAATGGTAAAAAAAAACGAAATGTTTTTGGTTTTTGTGTGGAAGTGTCTAGTTTTTTCGCAATAATCTCGGCGCGCGTTATGTAATTGGAAAAAATTACATCGTAAGTCAATGATAAGAGTTTTTTGGGACAAGTTTTGTTTTTTTATCAACGATAAGACTACCTATAATTTGACCTAATTTATTGGATAATATTTTTTTTATCTACGTGAAGCTATACTGAAATCTACTGAAACTTCGAAAAAAATCATGTTTTTTTGAAAAAAGAAGTTAAATTCATAAGATGAAGTATATAAAGCACTTCTTCGTATAATAATTTTATCGCAAGTTTACAGTAATTTAATCAATACTGAATTGAATGCTATTACAGTATCAGTTATTTACAAGTTCAAAGGTTTTGTGTGTATTCCGTCGTCCTGAACTTGTCTTTGCGGTTAAAAGTAACTCAATTTCTTCTTCGTTTGCTCAATGGTTCTAATACTTCTGTTTGTTGAAGTCAAGTTGATTGCTTCGTCGAATAATTTTCTGTATTTTTGCAAAGGACCATCACCGGATTGCTCAAGAACTCTTTTATTCAATCCTTTGCTGCTAAATTTCGCCTTGTCAGATTGAATGTCGTAGCAACAAAAAGTCTTGCTACATAAACATAGCATCTCTGTGCACCTAAAATCTTCTTTGAACAGACCAGGTTCTCTTTTATCGTGTTTCTTGTGATGAACGCTACAATATGTTCATGGAAAAAATTTTGTTTTTGAATCTGCTCTATATGAATCTCTGCAATCTTTTTATCTCAGTTTTTCCCAGTCATCTTTTTTCTCCGGACGAATACAAAAAAACAAATTGTCCTCAGCAAGAGCTAAATACTGCGAATCCTTGTCCATTTCCAATTCCTCAAACTTATTTACATCACAAAACTTGTCAAAAAGGGCGTAGTAAAGCTCAAGCATTTTCAGCTTTGCATACTGCAGAATGAAAAATCCGACAATTATGGGTTCTTTGTGTTCAATGGTTGACTTCAGCAACTTAATCTCGTACAAGACTTTCTGAACAGTGTTCAATCGTTTGAAGAGTGGTTTATTAATTGCTTTGAGTGTTTTCTCATCATTCAAATACTTTGTGATCGTATGTTTCGATCTATCCATTATCTGGTAACCGTATGATGAATTAGCTAACAGTTTCATAGTCTCTGCAGCAAAATCGGATAAAGGGTTCTCATCTCCTTACCCTTTAGCATCAACAACTGACTGAACACATTTGTTGAAGCATTTTCGAGGGAAATACTGTGCAAAGCGTTAAACTTTTGTACACTTTAAATCAAGTTCCATAAAGAAATTGAAGAGAGGAGTAATGATGTAACCATTTTCTAGCTTGAAACTAGATATTAGCATTCGCTGAAGTTGCTTAAGAAAATCATCTTCAAGGGCATAATTTTGCATATATCCCACGATATTATTTCTTCCAACTTCAATATTTTTGAAATTTGGAGGAAAGCTAGTAAATTTTGCTTTCAGTTCATCTGGAACAGCTAAGCCACACTGAATATGGCCATAAAGAGATCCATCTTTTATTTTTTTCAATAAGGAATCAGTAGAGAGAGGTCTTTTGTTTAAAGGTGGGATCGAATATGATTTTTTTTTTTTCGTTCGTTTTGAAGTTTTGCCACCACTCACATTCCCACATCTCTTCGATTTTATAACCTTTTTCGCGATTATACTCACGTCTCAAGTCATCCATCTCTCTTACTTGGTTTCCTCTCTCAATTTCTTTATCGCTAAGTGAGTGACGAGTCTCCTGGCAGGGACAAAAATTGTAATATCATCCCATAGCTTCAAACACTGTTTTGCAGTGATCGCAAAATCGATCTACATTGTAACAGTCACTTTTCTTTTGATTTCCAGATGTGTGGAAGCTCTCAATTCTGCATTCTGGTCTTGTTTCTTGGTATTAAGACATAACCCTGTTCTCAAAACTGCGAGATCGGTTATGTCTAGCCTTGAATTTTTGCAAATCGGAATCAAACTCCCATCTTGTGTACAATCCTGTTGGCATGTCTTGACACATTGAAGAGGGATAGAGCTGGCTCACATCAATTCAAACAATTGATTTGCAGTCATTTGATGAATCCCTGACAACGGTTTTGTCCACAACAACTTTTCGCGTAAACACAATTGATGGTCCAACCGTCCTATCCTCTCTAATTTTCTCGCACAAATCTCTATCACTTTGGCAAAATGGGTAGAACTTTTCATTGGTGGATTTGTTCAGTCAAATATTTGCCAGATTTGGAAGAGTACATCCAAGTTTCAACATATCAATTTTTTTCTGATGATAAAACTGAACCATTTGTTGCATTGCTTGTGTTCTGACGCTATTGTGTGCATTGCTCTACAATATTAAAATTTTCAATTTTTCTCTGGATTGTAATAAAATCTGTTTTTGTGCACAGTAATTGCGATTTCTCCAACAAAGTATTGTTTTCGTGTGCGTAGTAAAACCCATATTCTCCCGTTTCGACATTACGAAGAACAAGTCCGAAAGTGATATTGATTTTGCAGCGGAATTCAGCTTGTTGAAAACTTCTTCAAGCTTCTCGTTGATAATCTTGGAATCTAACTTTGACATTTGAAAGTTGAATACCTTATATCTTCCATTTTCCATCTCAGTATCCACAAGGAAATGCTGACAAGCAGTCTACTCCTCCTTGATTTTCTCTCCGTCTTCCCCTTCCTCCTCCACAATCTTGTTCAAGTCTGCCACCGCATCACTTGGCTTCAGTTGTTTCGCTCCATGCTCTTTTCCACGATGTTTTTGGAGCGAATAGTAACTCGAAAACTTTTTTTTCGCAAGATGACCAAATCGTTGATTGCTTGGAAGCATGATAGATAATGCTTCTTGGCCACGTGATAGATAATATTTTGTTGATTGTAAGTGAAATACTTACAATCAGGATAAAAAATAATCCTGCTTGACAACTTTTGCTGTGTCAAGCTGCATGTTGATGAACATACATGTTTCCACAATCTCCCCACTCTACTTTCTCATTTCGGTTTAGAGCAGGCATTATCTAAAAAATTTTGGGACTTTAGAGATGTTCCAAAAATAAAAGTTTAAAGTACCAATTGAATGAAGATGCTTACTTTTTTCATTTTGAGGAATAATGATTTGTAAATTTTGAAGTAAAAGTTCAAATGACTGTTTCTTATTGGCAAACAAAATTAATGACTTAATCCAAAAAGACAAGCGTACTTATACTAACAATGACGTCACCATCAACGCATTTTTCTTTTTATGGTAATGACGTCATCGCCTACGTCATTCCTTCGAAAATTCTATTTCCCAAAAATTTTCAACCAATCAGAACTAAACGGTGTCTAGACATAACTTTGGATCAAAATTAATCATTTTTGAAACATGTCACTTAAAAAACATTTAAAATTTCTCGAGGTACTCTACAAGAAAAAATTAAATATTACGTTTGATTTATTTATTGATGAAATAGATGTAAATTCTCACTTTTTTCACAAATTTATGGACGTTTATGTTATCCAAAACAAAGTTCTCCGACTAAATAAAGGTTTCTTTAGGGAAACTTATCCATTCAAAGAGTTTAATTTTGAACCACATATTGCTTACCAAAGCTATGATCTTACTGCTGAGTTACACCTAACTAGAAAAGAAACTTTGTTTATTTTAGAAAAATTGATGTTAATAAAAAAGTCGTACAATGATACTTCAAAGACTCTTTTTGTTCCCTACCAAGCTCCCAAGTTTGTCAAAACTCCCCAGCAAAATTCTTTATTTCTTCATTTTTTTAAGGATTTTCAAAGCTCAAAATCCTGCTTGATTCGGTTTGGAATCAGATTTCCAGAGATTTGCATTAAAATTTCACCAGCTTCCCTTGAGAAAAATGATTTTTGCAGAAAACGGTAGATTTATATAGTAGTAGTAATAGGGAAGTCCATATAGGGAAGTCTTTCCATATTTGGTACTACTTCCATATATGGAAAACGAGATGACTCATAACGCTTACTTCCATTTTCATTTAATCTCAAAATCATTTTTCTCACTTCTCCTCACCTGATCAGTTTGCTCTTCAAAACGTACTTGAGAAAAGTTGATAGTCCCAACTATAATGAATTTTCAAAAAATCAAAAGAGATTTGGTTCCAAAAATCCTGCAAGGGGACAATATACTTTGATTCGTGCTTTAAACTATTAAAAATAAACAATTTGGGACAACGAGTCTATCTTAGTGATGCAATATCGATCTACATTGTAACAGTCACTTTTCGTTTGATTTCCAGATGTGTGGAAGCTCTCAATTCCGCATTCTGGTCTTGTTTCTTGGTAGTAAGACATAACCATGTTCTCAAAACTGCGAGATTGGTTATGTCTAGCCTTGAAATTTTTCAAATCGGAATCAAACTCCCATCTTGTGTACAATCCTGTTGGCATGTCTTGACACATTGAATAGGGATAGATCTGGCTCACATCAATTCCAACAATTGATTTGCAGACATTTGATGAATCCGTGATAACGGTTTTGTCCACCAAAGCTTTTCGCGTAAACACAATTGATGGTCCACCCGTCATATCCTCTATAATTTTTTCGCACAAATCTCTATCATTTTCGCAAAATGGGTACAGCTTTTCATTGGTTGATTTGTGCAGTCAAATATTTGCCATATTTAGAAGAGTACATCCTAGTTTTAACATATAGTTTTTTTTCTGATGATAAAACTGAACCATTTGTTGCATTGCTTCAAGGGTTGGAAAAACATCCTTATTGTTGTACCACTGCAAAAAATCTGTAAAAGTAATTATTCCATGTTTCTGCCAAATCCCTTGTAAGTATTTGTAATTATCCCATCCAGATGCGGGTACTGACTTGATTTGAAGTTTCTTTAGTGCTTGCTGCTCAGCAAGTCCTCTTGACCTCAAGTTCTGATAATCCCTAAATTCTTATGAAGAGAGTTGTTGTTTCTCAGTTTTTTTGAAAAAGCTTCGTATGCAGGTATTTCTTCAATCTCGAGCTTGTCCGCACTGTCAAACCACTCATAAGGTAAAAAACCCTTTTGTCTCACTTGCTTTGTAAGCTTTAAGAAAGGAGTCTAGAGATGTTGCGCCACCCAAAAACTTCATAGTATCGAGAAATTGAATGTTTCAAACTTGAAGCATACAAAATCTTTAGCCTTTTTGATAACCATTCGTTCAGCTTCTTTATTGTTGATTAGGTAGGGAATCAGATAGCTCTTGATCAAGTTCAGATCATATTTTCCACTGTTCAACCCAAATACAGGTAATGTGTTAATATACCTCTCCAGATTTTGTTTCAAATCAATAAGTAGATTTTTCTGCATACTCAAAAACTGAGTTGACATCAGAGTTTCCTCTGTGTTCTCTATACATTCTTCTTCGTGTTCAAATTTTCCAGTCAGATGATTTCGACATCTTTCTTTCAAGTCTTGGAAAATTTTCGACATCCGCTCATTCACTACTCTTTCAACATCTTGAAAATTATTTCTCATTTCGAGCTTATTTTTCTCAGCAAAGTCGATAATAAGCAAGATCGATAACAAAATCGATAATAAGCTTTTGCGGATCCTGGTTATAAAAAAAATTGGTTCATCTATCAGGTTCGAGGATATTGATATAGAAATTGGAACGTGTTTTCCAATCCAGGTTGTTTTTTGGGTGGCATTCAGTTCATCTGATGGAACACATATCGACTCAAAATCGAAAATGGCCAGGTTGTTGAATAGAGAATAACCTTCGAAACTGGGATATTGAAACCTTCCAGCTTTTCAAACAGCGTGTATATACATTCTTTGGATAAATGTGTCGCACTCTATCTTTACACGTTAGAAGATGACTGTTGAGGTTGTCTGATCTGTTGAAGAAACAGTCAGAGCTAGGACATCGTAACTCTTGAAGAAAGAATCAAAATCATTCGCATGAACGATATGGTTGTTAAACCTTAACAATTTTACGGTTCTTTCAAATTTTCCAATACTTCGCCTGGCTAATTATCCAACATATTCTCCTTCTTGAATATCAAAATCGTAAACGAGTATCTTATGTTCAACTGTTTCCTCCACAAGAGGTATATCATCAATGGCAACTCCGCGAAATTTTTTCGGGTCGTATCCAGATTTTGATATAAATTCTGTAAACAGCTGAGATAAATGATTTGCGTGTGATTTGCTTATTGATGAAATAGATGTAGATTTTCACTTTTTTCACAATTTTCTGGACGTTTATGTTGTCCAAAACAGAGTTCTCCGACTAAATAAAGGTCTCTTTAGGGAAACTTATCCATTCAAAGAGTTTACTTTTGATCCACATATTGCTTACCAAAGCTATGATCTTACTGCTGAGTTACACCTAACTAGAAAAAAAAATTTTTATTTATTTTTAGAAAAATTGAAGTTAATAAAAAAATTGTACGATAATACTTCCAAGACTCTTTTTTTTCCCTGCCCAGCTCCCAAATTTGTCAAAACTCCCAAGCAAAGTTCTTTATTTCTTCAATTTTTTAAGGAATTTCAAAGCTCAAAATCCTGCTTGATTCGGTTTGGAATCAGATTTCCAGAGATTTGCTTTGAAAATTCATCAACTTTGAGCTATCCTCCCAAATTTTCATCAAAATCAGAGAACTTGACAATCTACTCAAAAATCAGCAATTCCTCATCGATTGTATATAAAATTCCTTAACTTGATGAGAAGACTTGCAGAAATGCTATTTTTATTAATTTTCCTTCTTTTGTTACTTAAATTTAAATCGGCAATATTACTTATATTTACAGCAAACAACTTTTGGTCATTTACTTTTGCGATTGTTTTTTTTTGTATTTTTTTACTTATTTGGAAGATTTAAGTCCTTTAAAAGGTTCCTCTGACTGGATACGACAACAAGAACAAAAATGAACACTTTTGTTATTGGAAACGACAATGTGCAAAAAGGAGCTATGTTTCCGATTAGAACTTTGGCTGATTTAGTACAAATCTGAGTGCGAAAAACAGTCTCTGGAACTCTTCTGGCACAAATGGACCTCCCAATCTAAGTCTGGTACATGGTTGAGGTGATTTGCAGGGATTTCAACGAACATCATATAACGCAAGTACCCATGACAGAGAACCAACTTGGAGAAATGCAAATGATACAGGAAGTGGCTGAGCATGTGGCAATAAACTATCATGAAACTCCTGACTCTAGATATGTGGCTCAACCATTCGACAATTTCCTCTTTCCTTGGGAAGAGGGATCTGTGGACAACTCAATTACCATCAAAGAGGATGAGGGGTTCTCTGAGCCAGGAACTCCAGTCAGCGAGCAACCAAGACAACCACCGATGATGGAGGCAAGACCAGCTTTGCGCGCGATTGAAAACCTGCAAGCTTTTGAGAACTCAGCTGCTCGACAGCTCTTTGATTTGTAAATAATTTGGTTATTGTCTGTTTTATAATTTTTTTTTTTGCATCTAGTGTTTTTTTCGAAGAGATAGAAAAAAACAGAAAAGGTAAGATGTAATGGAAAAGTTTGTCAAACACATTTTTGCACAAATCATATAAAATTCGCATTTTGCGAAATACAAAATGTTTGCAAAATGATTTAAAAAATAAAACAATTTTGCCTTTTTCTAAAATTACAGATCATTTTTTCCAGACTCGATAAAAGAACATTACTTTTTTTGCATATATGATAAAAACGTCATCACACGTTTTTGCAACTTGCAGAGTTTTTCTTAACACTTTTTGCTTACTTGTTAAGAAAATCAGAGAAAAACTTGCAAATTAAAAAATATTTCACTAAGTGTTTTTGCTTTTTAAAAAAATATTATACAATTTTTCTTGCACTGTTAATAAATAAAGTGAATAAATATCTATGTTTTATTTTTGATCGTAAAGAAATCTATTGTTTGCATGTATGTTGACCAAAAAAATCTGAAAAACAATGTATGAAGACAGGGAATAGCACTCGAAAACAAAAAGGTTAAAATTTTTGGCGACGATTTAAAACATTTTTTACAAAAAACACTTTTGCTGTTTTTGCATTTGCATAAGGAAAATTAAATTTGGTTTTTGCATACGTTTTTTGTAAATCATTAAAAAAATTGCAATTTTGAGGATGAGTTTATTCTACCAATTATCATCCGTTTATTTTACGAAAATTAAAGTCCATGCAAAAAAAATTAGAAGTAAAAACCAAAAACCAGATACTTGAATACTACTTGTCCAATCTGCGCAACGTAACCTCAGAGTATGGAATTTTTGCAAATGAAGTTGTACCACAAAATCATGTACTCCATCATAGAAAATTCAAACAGATGACCTAAAGGTTCAAAAGTTTTCGTATAGTACAACAAAAACATAAAACATCAAAATTTGCAACAGGCAATGTCAAATTGCAAAAAAGAAAGCCTCAACGACAGAAATATATCTTTTTTTCTCCTTGTCTTGTACGACAATCCAGAAAACAATTCCGTGCATGCTGTCATGATGAAAAAAATTTTTGATAAGGATTGGGACTTTGAACAATATCATGATATAATTAAGGATATAACAAAGCCACTTCAACCTCAGCAACCCAAACAATTTCATAATATGAAAATAAATAAAGAATCATCACATTGACAACAAAAAAAGCACGACTAAGTTAAAAAACATTTTTCGAAATAGAATAGACAAAATCAGTTTAAAATCAACATTCATACATGCAAGAGATAATTTAAGCCGAACAACAACACTAAGTCAACAAGATTTTCAAATCTTACAGTTTACAAATGAGGAGATTATTACAACATTGGCAGTAAAACACAAAAAATATCTCACCAATACACCCCACAATTACAACACCATAAATAAAACACCACAAAAAAATACCGCTCCAGCAACCAAAATTACACTCACTAGCTAAACCAATTCACTTCAATGAATATTCGACTATTAATTATCAAACATACAAACCTATAATCAAAAAAACGTACCATTAATCGAAAACACCAAAAAATCAATCTTTTTTCAGACCATAACTTTGATTTTTTCGCAAATAATGATATTAATAATCTTTAAGCAGACCACCATGTTTTAAGATAGGGAACAGAGCATCCGGTCTCCGACCTTTGTTTTGAGATTGGGTATAGAGTCTACAATGGATAAAGATAGGGAATACCGATGGTGAGGTTTTATGGTTTGTGTGATGGTAAGATAATGGTAAAAAAAAACGAAATGTTTTTGGTTTTTGTGTGGAAGTGTCTAGTTTTTTCGCAATAATCTCGGCGCGCGTTATGTAATTGGAAAAAATTACATCGTAAGTCAATGATAAGAGTTTTTTGGGACAAGTTTTGTTTTTTTATCAACGATAAGACTACCTATAATTTGACCTAATTTATTGGATAATATTTTTTTTATCTACGTGAAGCTATACTGAAATCTACTGAAACTTCGAAAAAAATCATGTTTTTTTGAAAAAAGAAGTTAAATTCATAAGATGAAGTATATAAAGCACTTCTTCGTATAATAATTTTATCGCAAGTTTACAGTAATTTAATCAATACTGAATTGAATGCTATTACAGTATCAGTTATTTACAAGTTCAAAGGTTTTGTGTGTATTCCGTCGTCCTGAACTTGTCTTTGCGGTTAAAAGTAACTCAATTTCTTCTTCGTTTGCTCAATGGTTCTAATACTTCTGTTTGTTGAAGTCAAGTTGATTGCTTCGTCGAATAATTTTCTGTATTTTTGCAAAGGACCATCACCGGATTGCTCAAGAACTCTTTTATTCAATCCTTTGCTGCTAAATTTCGCCTTGTCAGATTGAATGTCGTAGCAACAAAAAGTCTTGCTACATAAACATAGCATCTCTGTGCACCTAAAATCTTCTTTGAACAGACCAGGTTCTCTTTTATCGTGTTTCTTGTGATGAACGCTACAATATGTTCATGGAAAAAATTTTGTTTTTGAATCTGCTCTATATGAATCTCTGCAATCTTTTTATCTCAGTTTTTCCCAGTCATCTTTTTTCTCCGGACGAATACAAAAAAACAAATTGTCCTCAGCAAGAGCTAAATACTGCGAATCCTTGTCCATTTCCAATTCCTCAAACTTATTTACATCAAAAAACTTGTCAAAAAGGGCGTAGTAAAGCTCAAGCATTTTCAGCTTTGCATACTGCAGAATGAAAAATCCGACAATTATGGGTTCTTTGTGTTCAATGGTTGACTTCAGCAACTTAATCTCGTACAAGACTTTCTGAACAGTGTTCAATCGTTTGAAGAGTGGTTTATTAATTGCTTTGAGTGTTTTCTCATCATTCAAATACTTTGTGATCGTATGTTTCGATCTATCCATTATCTGGTAACCGTATGATGAATTAGCTAACAATTTCATAGTCTCTGCAGCAAAATCGGATAAAGGGTTCTCATCTCCTTACCCTTTAGCATCAACAACTGACTGAACACATTTGTTGAAGCATTTTCGAGGGAAATACTGTGCAAAGCGTTAAACTTTTGTACACTTTAAATCAAGTTCCATAAAGAAATTGAAGAGAGGAGTAATGATGTAACCATTTTCTAGCTTGAAACTAGATATTAGCATTCGCTGAAGTTGCTTAAGAAAATCATCTTCAAGGGCATAATTTTGCATATATCCCACGATATTATTTCTTCCAACTTCAATATTTTTGAAATTTGGAGGAAAGCTAGTAAATTTTGCTTTCAGTTCATCTGGAACAGCTAAGCCACACTGAATATGGCCATAAAGAGATCCATCTTTTATTTTTTTCAATAAGGAATCAGTAGAGAGAGGTCTTTTGTTTAAAGGTGGGATCGAATATGATTTTTATTTTTTTCGTTCGTTTTGAAGTTTTGCCACCACTCACATTCCCACATCTCTTCGATTTTATAACCTTTTTCGCGATTATACTCACGTCTCAAGTCATCCATCTCTCTTACTTGGTTTCCTCTCTCAATTTCTTTATCGCTAAGTGAGGGACGAGTCTCCTGGAAGGGACAAAAATTGTAATATCATCCCATAGCTTCAAACACTGTTTTGCAGTGATCGCAAAATCGATCTACATTGTAACAGTCACTTTTCTTTTGATTTCCAGATGTGTGGAAGCTCTCAATTCTGCATTCTGGTCTTGTTTCTTGGTATTAAGACATAACCCTGTTCTCAAAACTGCGAGATCGGTTATGTCTAGCCTTGAATTTTTGCAAATCGGAATCAAACTCCCATCTTGTGTACAATCCTGTTGGCATGTCTTGACACATTGAAGAGGGATAGAGCTGGCTCACATCAATTCAAACAATTGATTTGCAGACATTTGATGAATCCCTGACAACGGTTTTGTCCACAACAACTTTTCGCGTAAACACAATTGATGGTCCAACCGTCCTATCCTCTCTAATTTTCTCGCACAAATCTCTATCACTTTGGCAAAATGGGTAGAACTTTTCATTGGTGGATTTGTTCAGTCAAATATTTGCCAGATTTGGAAGAGTACATCCAAGTTTCAACATATCAATTTTTTTCTGATGATAAAACTGAACCATTTGTTGCATTGCTTGTGTTCTGACGCTATTGTGTGCATTGCTCTACAATATTAAAATTTTCAATTTTTCTCTGGATTGTAATAAAATCTGTTTTTGTGCACAGTAATTGCGATTTCTCCAACAAAGTATTGTTTTCGTGTGCGTAGTAAAACCCATATTCTCCCGTTTCGACATTACGAAGAACAAGTCCGAAAGTGATATTGATTTTGCAGCGGAATTCAGCTTGTTGAAAACTTCTTCAAGCTTCTCGTTGATAATCTTGGAATCTAACTTTGACATTTGAAAGTTGAATACCTTATATCTTCCATTTTCCATCTCAGTATCCACAAGGAAATGCTGACAAGCAGTCTACTCCTCCTTGATTTTCTCTCCGTCTTCCCCTTCCTCCTCCACAATCTTGTTCAAGTCTGCCACCGCATCACTTGGCTTCAGTTGTTTCGCTCCATGCTCTTTTCCACGATGTTTTTGGAGCGAATAGTAACTCGAAAACTTTTTTTTCGCAAGATGACCAAATCGTTGATTGCTTGGAAGCATGATAGATAATGCTTCTTGGCCACGTGATAGATAATATTTTGTTGATTGTAAGTGAAATACTTACAATCAGGATAAAAAATAATCCTGCTTGACAACTTTTGCTGTGTCAAGCTGCATGTTGATGAACATACATGTTTCCACAATCTCCCCACTCTACTTTCTCATTTCGGTTTAGAGCAGGCATTATCTAAAAAATTTTGGGACTTTAGAGATGTTCCAAAAATAAAAGTTTAAAGTACCAATTGAATGAAGATGCTTACTTTTTTCATTTTGAGGAATAATGATTTGTAAATTTTGAAGTAAAAGTTCAAATGACTGTTTCTTATTGGCAAACAAAATTAATGACTTAATCCAAAAAGACAAGCGTACTTATACTAACAATGACGTCACCATCAACGCATTTTTCTTTTTATGGTAATGACGTCATCGCCTACGTCATTCCTTCGAAAATTCTATTTCCCAAAAATTTTCAACCAATCAGAACTAAACGGTGTCTAGACATAACTTTGGATCAAAATTAATCATTTTTGAAACATGTCACTTAAAAAACATTTAAAATTTCTCGAGGTACTCTACAAGAAAAAATTAAATATTACGTTTGATTTATTTATTGATGAAATAGATGTAAATTCTCACTTTTTTCACAAATTTATGGACGTTTATGTTGTCCAAAACAAAGTTCTCCGACTAAATAAAGGTCTCTTTAGGGAAACTTATCCATTCAAAGAGTTTAATTTTGAACCACATATTGCTTACCAAAGCTATGATCTTACTGCTGAGTTACACCTAACTAGAAAAGAAACTTTGTTTATTTTAGAAAAATTGATGTTAATAAAAAAGTCGTACAATGATACTTCAAAGACTCTTTTTGTTCCCTACCAAGCTCCCAAGTTTGTCAAAACTCCCCAGCAAAATTCTTTATTTCTTCATTTTTTTAAGGATTTTCAAAGCTCAAAATCCTGCTTGATTCGGTTTGGAATCAGATTTCCAGAGATTTGCATTAAAATTTCACCAGCTTCCCTTGAGAAAAATGATTTTTGCAGAAAACGGTAGATTTATATAGTAGTAGTAATAGGGAAGTCCATATAGGGAAGTCTTTCCATATTTGGTACTACTTCCATATATGGAAAACGAGATGACTCATAACGCTTACTTCCATTTTCATTTAATCTCAAAATCATTTCTCTCACTTCTCCTCACCTGATCAGTTTGCTCTTCAAAACGTACTTGAGAAAAGTTGATAGTCCCAACTATAATGAATTTTCAAAAAATCAAAAGAGATTTGGTTCCAAAAATCCTGCAAGGGGACAATATACTTTGATTCGTGCTTTAAACTATTAAAAATAAACAATTTGGGACAACGAGTCTATCTTAGTGAAAAAGAAGGAGAAGCAATATCGACAATCCGGAGCACTGTTATTCACGATGCTGGAAATCGTGGACTCGCACCTATATATGAAGCCAAATCTGGTAAAGAATCAACAATGGATCAGGAGCTCGACATCTGTAATAGAGTATATGAAATAGCGACATGAGGAGGGTGTGTGACTCAATCAAGAAGCACAATGTGAACAAGTCACCCTAGATTCAGATTTGACTCTTCACTGCAAAGGAAAATGAAGACTTGGAACAAGTTGCATATGTCAAGTAAACTTTGAATGAATTCAAAGAACTGTCCCAAATATTGGAAGGCTTTATGTTTGTTGATAATTGTAAACCTCAGTAGAGCTTTGTGATGTTTTCTGAAGTTAATAATTGAAAAAGTATTGCTTCAAAACTACTTTTTATCACTGAAATGTATATTTAGAGCTATGTTATCTGAGGAAAAGTCAGAAAATTATACAGTTTAAACTAAATTGACATAAAACTTTAACCAATTATCAGTTAGTTTTTAGTTTTTGCTTATGAAATTACAGAAAAACTTATTTAATTGTATTTTTTATCCAAAATTAAGTAAACTTTGTCTTTTTTGAACAAACTTACAAACAAGAATGTAGTTGAAAACCTATTCAATTTTTTTTTCAAATTTTTGTACTTCATTGGTTGATTTCAATTTTTTTCACCATGAATTGGGTTTTTGATTGGTTAAATCAATTTTCTAAAAAATGGAAAAAGTTTTTATGGTAATTGTTATTACGAAACACAAAAAAATGATAAAACCATTCGAGTTTATTAAGTTTCTTCGTTTATTTCAGTAAGAAAAATGTTTCTATCAGAAGAATTTTCAATATCTGAAAAGGATATTCATCAGATTTTAAAATTGAACTACTGCGAAAAACTGCAAAAGTGGTGGAGTGAAGACGTTGATGGAGATTGTATTAGTTCTAACTTCTTTGAAGAAACACAGAAAATTCAATAATTTTGTTAGAAAGATAGAGAGGAGAATACAAAAAAGAAGAGTATTGCCAGATTTATCAACAATGTTTTTATTTAGAAGGGTTAGCTTAGATTGAGTGGCCAATCAGTAAAAAACAAAACAACGGAAGAGCCACTGAAACAAAAACTGGAGATAAGGAACATCAATACGATTACTGTTTTGAATTTGATACAAATACAAAATCTAGATTTGTCAGAATATCTTTAAATCATTTATCCAAATTTAATAGATTTGTGGTTGTTTATACTACAATATACCAAAAAAGGATAAAATAGCTTATTTTGGTACCTTCTTTTTTCACTGGTCAGAAATCGAACAAATCAAAAAAATTTTGATCGAAGTTTCAAAATTTGAATTGATTATCAAAAAAATAATAAAAACCAGACAAGAAATCTCATTTATCTCACTTTGGTGTCAAATGAAAATACTCCTTATGTTGGAAAATGTATATTGGTTATGCTCGATTCTGATTGGTTGATACTTTCAAAAATTCTATGGTTAGATTGGATGACTTTCTTAATCTTGGCTGAATATGTGGTTAAATATGTGGCTGAATATGTGGCTGAATCTAGGTCCGATGTGGTTAACTCATAGAGTAATTTCGGATAGGGTACACCGTCTGCTCGTCACGCTATCTTTTTTTCGGCCGGATAGATTCGTGCAATTTCTTAGTCTAATACCGATCCTAATCTTACTCTTATGCTTAGTAGTCTCAGGGTGTTTAACTAGTCTCTGCTAGGTTCAAAAGATCTAGGGTATGCTGGTTTATTGCGGCTGCTGAAGTTCTCTTGGAGAGGCAACTAATTTCTAAGTTAAACTTAAATCTCTCTGGTGCTGAAATTACAAGTAATTTCAGCACTTACAAATAAGTGGGTTGTTAGTTAGATGGATCATGATTGGTTAATATTAAATACTTTACAGTGGTAAAATATCTAATTTATCCAATCATAAAATATAGTTTAGATCAGGTTCCACCCATCCGGGTTTTACAGAGTTTTTTAGAATTATCTTTCTGCAATTCAAAGGATGGATGATGAACGTTGGTATTTGGCGAACATCGTATTCTTGTCCGGTTCCTCTTGTTAGAGAAGTTCCAGGACGCTGGAGTTTGGGGCATCAATCGTTGAGTCTTCTTGTGACAACGACTGTGTTTCCCAACGAAATCAATCAGATTTCAAAATGGTTTGCTATGACGGCTTTTTCTGTATTGTGTAGAGAACTTGTTTTGTGTTCAACCTCGTCTGGGAATGGCGTGGAGATTGTGTGTGGAGGGGATGCCTTGTAACTCGGATCTGTACGTATACTTGAACATCGAGGTGGTCATTGGTCTAGTTCAATGAAGTCCTTTTCTGCGAAGTCAAGTCGTACTCTAAATCCTTTGAGTTGTGATTGTGGACGGCATATCGGTTGTGGTTAGCCATTCTTGTTCGAGTATAGTGGGGTCATTTTGTCTTTGGATGTTCGTCTTTGTTGTTGTGTGCTTATCTATATAATGCAAGGTATGATTAACATTTTATAAAATTTTTATTAGTTCAGTTTTTTAATTATGAATTCAGTTAGTTTTTTTCACAAAAGCATTTTGTTTTAGTTCGGTTATTTTGAAGAGTTACTCACCCTTGAGTACCTCTTATTAAAAATAGAAGTGTGGTCACAAAGCGTGAATGTAGCGCGGTGGGTTAGGTCGGCTATAGAGCATGCTCAGGACGTCCTCTCTGGTGGGTTAGGCCAGGAGTGGGAGTATGATTTCGTGCGGTTTCTTTGAGAGGTCCTGTTATGTGATAACGTTTTATGTTGGGTTTATGTTGGTCTTTCTTATGTTCCTTTGGTTGTGTCCTTTTTCAAAATTCAAATTGTTTTTGTTATGGAATTGTCTTTCGACTTTTTTGTGTTTTATGATTTCTTTCTTAGACTTTATAATAGTCTTCAAAAGAATAAATTATCCAGTTTTAAACTGGGTTAATCCGGTTTGGGTACCGTTGGTTTTCTTTTCTTAGTCATGCTGTTGTTTTTTGATTTGTGGTGTTTAGTAAGCTGCGTTGGTTTGTTTGGTTTAGTATATAAATCCTTTCCAACCGGGTTAAAGGAAAGTTTGAAACTTGTTATCGTGTGTTAGGGTTGTTGAGTGTGAAAACTTGAAACTGAAATTCATTATTTAAACAATTCTTCGTGGGCGAGCTGTGCGAGTTTGGATAGAATTCCTGTGCGAGTGAATGAAAATATCAAAAGGTTAGTACTGCACTTTCATTTTATCAAATTATTACATAGAATTTCAATTTTACTGCTAGTTTTGGGGGAAATTTAAAGTTATAAATTTTCATCATATTTAAATTTACTGCTTTTGGGGGAGTAATTTATAGATTAATTTACTACATTTGGTATGAATGTTATCAAATTATTGTGTGGAAAATATTAAAGAAGTTTAGAATAATTTTAAGAAGTTTTTATTTTTTATATTTTTTCTTTTCTTTTTTTTTGCAGATGATCGTGGTAAGAAGACTAAAAATCTAAAAGAAACATGAGTACAGAATGGTTAGTATTAATTTAAATCTATTAGTAAAGAATATTTGTAATATACTTACCTGTTAATCGTCTGGGAAAAAGCCGTGGGGAAAGATGTCGCGTATTATGTCGAAATTGTTAGTAATTTTGCTAGTATGCGAATGATGTTTTTAGTTTGGAGCAGTGGCCAAAGCAGTTGAAGTGCTTTAATGGTTTTTAGTTCTTCGGTGCCTACTGCAAACTCATAAGTTGTGTTTTGAATGAGGTTATATATTTTGTGATTCTATTTAGTATTGTGAATAAATTCTAATATAGGGATTTCTATAGGTTGGATAAATTCATGTGGGATAAGGAAGGGTCTGGATTCTTCGGCATTAAAGGTCTTCGTGATGGGAAAAAATATATACAATTGTGTTACTGGGTCATAATTGCGGAGAATGCCGTGGAGGTTAGTATCTTTAATGCAATAGGTGAAATTAAGAAAAAATTGTGAAGTGTACTTCGAGTTAATAAACTGAAAACGATGGTGTGGTTGTCTTGATGGAGTATGTAGATCAAAATGATTTTGTATGAAGCGATAGTATGTATATGTGCGAGTCTGTTTAGTGCGTAACATAATGTCGTGTGAACAGTGCAAATCGCGTTCATGTGGTGCAAGGAAGTGAAAGGTTAGTGAAAAAATAGAAATTTTTCTTTAAAACTTTCGTAAGCTTGCATATGAGTTAGTGCTTCAGAAATGATGTGATCATATTTTCTATCAAAAATATTAAGTGTGAATACATATGATGTTTTGATGAAGAATTTTTCTGTTAGTTGTGGGTTAGCGAAGCGGTCGTCATCTAAAAATTGGTCTTGATTAGTTCGGATGATATTATGGTCGTAATATTCTATTGTAAATTCGTTAGCTCGGGGTGCAGTGAATGTTTTTAGTGATTTTTTTTATCCTATACATGTAAATTGTCTATGTGTTAGTGTTGTGGTGAGTCGATACAGCATATCTTTATTCTTTTCTATATCGTTATGATTATTAGATAGTGGCAGGCAAAGGGGATTAGTAAAATGGTAATATGCTGTCCAATGAAGTGTAGGCATTAAAACATGTTCATCAAAAAACTACGCGTGTCCTTAGTGTCGTTAGGTGTGTTTAAAGTATATTGTGGGAATGAGGGTAAGGTGATTGCTAGAAAATATTTCGTGTTCGTGTGGTGTGGATGATTAATATACTCGCAGGCTGTTCCTGGTTTGGTCGGGAATGGATGGTTTGGGAATTTTCTTTTAAAAGTGCGATAAGCTCGGTTAGTGCTAGTTGATGATTCGGTGGATGTGGATGATTGTGCTAATGATGCAGTGTAAGCTGAGGAGGATGTAGGAGTAGGTGGGTTTGAGGATTCTATTGTGGATGAAATTTGATTTATAGTGAGTGTGTTAGGGTGTATTAGCTGTTGTTGTAGGGTGATAAAATTATCGAGTTCCTGGGAGATTTGGGGGTATCTGGAGAATTATTAGATGATCGGTCGGAATGAATTGGAGAATATGTTGGGGTTACTTGCGAAGCATAAGAAGGAGTAGAAACGGATGGGAGTGGATTATTTGGTGGGATCGGTTGAAAAGGGTGTTTTGAAAAAACTGAGGAGTTGGTTTGAAAATTATTGGATGGAGATGGTTTGGAGTCTGCAAATTCGTCAGGGGTTTCTATATTAGGGTTATCAAGTTGTGAAATGGAGTATAAAACTGAAATATCTGAATTAGTATCCGAATTCATGCTTGATGTTATATTAATAGTTGGAAAATTGGGTGGCGGGAAAGCAAAAAGTGGGATTATTGTGATTGGAGTGTTGAGGTTGGTTGGATGGAATTTGAGCGGTGTAGGGATCCAAGTCGTCGGCTCATCGTGGGCTAAAAAATTGATCATTTTGAGACTAAAAAGCGGTGGTATGAGGTTGTTCTATAATTTGTTCATATGTATTATCATCTTGTGAATGATGTGTCATTATATGTTGTATGGGACTTTGCGATATTTTTGGTCTAAAATTTGGGTTATGTGTTATTGCTAGGTTTCGGAAATTTCGTGGGACTAAGGATAATGGATGGTTATGTGGTAGGGGTGGCAACTGTGGTGCTGTAGGCGTTACTTCTATGTTATTATGTTCTTCGTCGTATTTGTTCTGTGTTGTCGCTATTTTTGTATTATATTCTTTTATTTGTGCGTCTAGAAGAATTTTGTTAATTGATGATGAAAAAATTCCAAAAAATACTGCAAATAGTATGCGTGCTACACTTGCTTGTCTATTTACTTGTGTGTGTATAGCGCATGTGTTATAGATTCCTTTTAAGAGTGAAAAAAGAAATCCTATAAAGTTAAACATTGCGTATAGGATAGTTAATTTTGTAATAGATGTAATAGGGCCATCCTAGAAAATCGAGAATTTCATTTTTTAGTGTAACAAAGCTAAAAATATTTTAGGCGAAATATCTTGTGGTCTGTATTTTTCACCGTTTAGATATATATAGTCTTTAATGTCTTTAAAATATCCGCTATAATCTTGTGTATAGATATCTGCAAATCCTGCGGTTTCGGCAAGTTTGCGTAAGTTTTGGTCAATTGATGGTGTTTGTATAGTGTCCATTTGTGTTAATAATTCCTGGAATTGTTGTGTTCTAATGTGGTGTTGGATATCGGGTTTTGAATATATTCCAATTGATTGTAAATCAATATTTGGATTACGAGCAATAGCTCTGATGCTTTCGGGTGAAATTTTTTTGAGTGATTGCATTAACGTGGGGTATGGGGTAAGAAGATAATATTTATCTTCATCAGGGTTCAATTGTACTACATTGTGGCTATTTTCTGATCCACATGGGACTGCGGTATCCCAAAAATATGAGCGTCTTGAAAGTGTGTCAACAAAATGTACTTTATTTTTATAAAAGATAGGGATTCTTTTATAGCCTCTTTTGTCTTCAAAAACATATAGTGGTGATACTTTTTTGGTACAAGTATAAAACCATAAAATATTTCCTTCGTAGTCTAGAAAATTTGATCTGTTTCCTGATAGTAAATATCCTGCGTTGGGTATTTTTAACACTGCTAGTGCAAGTGATTGTAGGATTTGTGTCCTTTCTGATTCGCATAGTTGGTGAAGTGTTTCTAATTCGGAGAGTGACATTTCTTGAAAAGTTCGACTAATCGTGTAGTCTAACTTCATATCTAAGTGGATATCATAGTGGATATTACCAAAATAAGAATTATTCATTAGTGATAGTTCTTGTAAACGTGTGCTTCTAGTGTCAAGGGGCTTTAGGTGTCCACCAGGTTGACCATTACTTTTTTGAAAGTTAACTGGTATATATGATGTTCCTTCGTGTAGAGGGTGACCTGCGGCATAAGGGTCAATTTTTATTTTTCCAGTGGTCATGTCGAAACCTTTTTCGTATTCAACTAATATTTCAGAGTATTGTGTTTTGTGAAGTGGGTTTCTGTATTTGCATGCGATTTCTGTTTCTTGATATATTTGGAAACTTGTTAATTTGTTTTCTAGATTATGGAGATATCGAAAATCAGTACTTTGTTTTCGTGATGGATGGACTTGTTCATATGGAATTGATTGTATCAATTTTTTTTCGTGAAATTTTATCATTCGAGCGTGTTTTTTTGCTACTTGAAATGTTGTATATGTATCTTCGGGAAACCAAACAATTGTTGCTTGTGTCCGTGTTTTAGGATCACAATAACCTTGATCGTTTTTACAAGGTAGTTTAATTCCTTGATAGATCATTGTGTTGTCGGATAAATCTCGTGTGAGTTGTATTTTTTCGAGTTGTATTTTCCCATCGAAAAACATTATTTCTTGATATCCTTTGTTTTTTGTGTCTGCTTTGCAGTTTGATGGATTATTTATACCAATGTGTGGTATCCAGTGCTTATCGTGTATGTCATAAGTTAATCTTCCGTGTGAGCCGTTGTATGGGTATTTTTCATCTAGTTTTATATGTCCTTGATATCTTTCAAGTTCTGCTTGATGTACAGAATCGGCAAAGACTTGAAAATATACTATTTTTCTGTCGGTGTTTTTATTTCTTGTGATGTTTAATCTGAGTAGCTCGTTTTTAAAATCATCGGGATTTAGATGTAGAAGTCGTTCTATTTTACTTTGGTAAAATGATTCGTGGTCAAGTTGGTGTTTATTTCCGTTTGAAACTTGTGAACAATGTACTTTGTTTTCGGAAAATGTTGCTGTTAATTTATATCCTATGACTTTTGTTGCTCGGGCTTTTGAATATAGTGTCGCTATTACATTTGTAGTTTCTATAGCTTGTGGTTCCGTTTCGCATTGTGATACTTGATTTATTGCATATTTGTGTAGTGTTTTTTGTTCATTTTCTTCACAATCGTAGTGTGTTATTAATAAGTCCTGGGGTCCTGTGCGGGGAGAAGGATTTGTGTTCTGATCGGAGATTATTAAAAAAAAGAGTTGGAGAAATATCAATATTTTTAGAATATACATGTGTATGATAATCCTGAGTATGGGTTATAAAATGTGATGTAACCAATTGTCTTTTTGGTATATCTGTCGTATTTATATATTACTTCAGTTGTTATAAATGGTAGTGGTAGCGATTGAGCTGTTATATTGGGTGGGTTTAGTGGGTAAGGATGTTGAGCAATGTTGTTAAGTTTAACCGTGATTTCAAATTTTAATTGTAAACTATTTTGTTGGAGTATTTGGATGTTATGGTCACGAACGTCTTCGTGGATGTCTTGTCTATACTGTAGTCTATGGAGTGCCCAGTTGTGGAGTCGGTTACTTTCCGGATGTTGTCCAAATAATGGTGGGGATGCTGTGAACGTGTTCCAATCTAATCTTAAAGGGATATTTGTTGATGATTGTTCTCAATATCTAGCGTCGAGGTTATTTGGAAAATTTAGGGGGAAAGGCGTCGGTGAAATCTGGCTTATTGATGGTGTAGACGGTAGTGATAATGTTTCTGGTAGTGATGATGATGTTGTTGTATCCGTAGAAATATCTATTGGGTCATCTATTAAATTTGGTTCACCTTGTGTGAATGACTGTGTTGTCCAATATGGTAGTCGTGATGTTTGGTTTGGGGGGTTAAAAGGGTGGTCACGTATTTGTTCAGATGTTGGTGTTGAACCTAAGTAATCTGAGGGTACACTTGAGGTGCTACGTTGTGAAAGAAGCGTAGGGGTTTCCGGTAATATACTTATTGGGTTTTCTGGAGTACTTGGTGATGGGGATTGGGGTATATCAAAATAAACTCGGGGGGTTTGAAAATTTCTATTTCGTCGTGGATGTATAATTTGTCTATTTATTTTAATTGTATTTTGGTTTTGACTAATATTTCTTATTCTACTTAATTCTTGTGGTAGTGTTGGTTACAAGTTATATGTTGGTTCACTTAGAGGTGCCTGTCGCTGAACTGGTACTAATGGTTCAGATAAGCGAGCGTGTCGTTCTTCAAAAGTGTATGGGTTATCTCGGAAAGAAATTCGTGTAGACGTTTGGGGGTTGTGGGTAGTTGTAGGTATTGTCGGGTTTTCTTGGGATAATGTCGGTGAAGACTGACTGTGTGATTGTTGGTTAGCTATTTTTGAAGGTTGTCTGATTGATTTTTCTTAGTGAAAAAATTTATGTTTATTGTAGTATTCTTCAAGAAAAAGAATTAAAAGGATTGTTGCTAAGGCGAATGTTATGCCTTCTTTATACATTTGCATATTGTCAATATTAGGGATGATAAAAATTACAAATAGTAAAAAATATCTGTTCTACTAAAAATGGTTCGTATCATTTATATAAACTTTGGGTTTTCGTACCTGTGAATATGGTCAATAACTTGGGAAAGTTGGAGATATATTTCAAATAGGGAGTAGAAAATTTAAAAAAATATTGCGAAAATGATTTAAATTATTATAAAAGCTTCAAAAGTATCAAAGAGAAATATGAATAAAAGTTTAGGTATTGTTAAAAAGTTTATGAAAATGTTGAAAATTGTGTTGACTGATCGAGAGAAGAGCATTTAAGAAATGACTTCTTGGTCGAATATTTTTTGTTGTTTGTGGCAATTTTTAAAAGTGGTCGAGATATTTATTGATTTTTTGACAAGTGGGTTGAATTTGTGAAAAAGTGTTGGGGGCGAATTTCATGGTGTTCGGGAGGTCTTCTTTGCTTTATTTTTAGTTGTCAGGTGATCTGGGGTGTTTTTGAGATTTTTGTACTTTAGGCTAAATTAATATAGTCGTATTTTTACTTTAGGCTAATTTAACATTTTTGGTTGGGGGGTTTTTGAGGTCTGAGTTGGGAAAATATTGTTGATCTTTATGATATTAGATAAGGGAGGGTTATGATATTATGGTGGTATTTATTTTAGTTGTCAAGTTTGAGTGGTTTACGTATTTTTGACCAGGAGGTTGTAAAGTTATAGTTATAGATATGTCTGGAGTTTAAAATCTTTCGTCTAATTGGTTTGTGTTTGAGTTATAGAAGGTGACGGATTGAATGAATCCCATTAGCTAATTTTGAACTAGAGTCGCTGCGTGTTTGCAGCATGTTATTTTGAAAAATGAAAGTTCAAAATGTTTCAGAGGTGCAAATATTATTAATTTTAAAAATAAAGCTGTTTTTGAAATTCAACATTCTTTTATATTTTAGATTGTGGGATGAATGTTTTGTAGTTTTTACGTGGTTGATTTCTAAGTCGTGTTGAATCTCTAAGTTCTGATTTTTCGACTTGTTCTTGTGGTATAATTTTTTCTATCATTTTTCTATTTTTCCTTTCTTTTTGAGGTATTTTTTGATCTAGCTTTTTTGTATTGTTTTTGGTTGTAGTTGGTTTTTTATTTTGTTTTTCAAGGTGAATATCCTTTTGTTCATTTATTTCATTTTCCGTATGTGGGTGATTTTGAATAACTTTTGAACCTGTGAAAGAAACTAATTGAGTTAGTTCGCGTAGTGCGTAATCTTTTAGGTAGTAAGGCAATAGATTGTTTTGATGTTGAACAGTTTCTTTTTGGTCTGAATGGGTGATTTTATATGTTACGTCAGTGGGTTTGGCGATGATTTGGTATGGTCCTTTGCGAAGGGGTTGTATTTTTTTAGAAATTCCTTTTTGTGTATTAAAGTTAGCTATTAAGACAAATGTTCCAATTTTTAAATTTGAGGCTGGTGTAAAGCGTGAATTTATTTATTCGTTAATATTTTGCCTTTGTAACAATTTTTTTGTTACTCTTTGGTAAATTTCATTGTGTTTTTTATCTATATTTAAAATCCATTCGGTGTGTGTACCGGAGGCTAATTTAAGGATTTGTGGGTGATGAAAATGATCTTCATCATGCGTGTGTAAAGGTAGGTTATAACAAACTGAGTCTTTATTCGGTTGGCAATGACATTGTGAATTTTTATGAGAGTTTGCTGTAAACATAATTAGTTTACGTGGCTTGTGATTAAAAACCATTTCGTATTGTGAAATTCCTAGAGTTGTCGTAATTTGTGAATTATATGCTAAGGGAAGTAATTTTACATCTGCTGACCATTCTGTGTATCTTGTATCATTTCCATTTATGATACATCTAAGATATCCTTGTAGTGAACGGTTCATACCTTCGACTAAACCGTTTGTCCAAGGTGCATGAGATGTACGCGGTTTGTGCTTAATGTTATATAAGTGACATAGTGTGATAATTTCATTATTTATGAATTCTGTACCGTTGTCTGTAACTAAGATTTCGGGTAATCCGAATTTAGCTATCCAGTGTTCATAAAGTGTTGTGTAAGCATAATAAGCGTTACAATGTGGTACTGAGTTGAGTGCTACATAATGTTTAAATGCATCAACAATTACCATAATGTAGGAGTTTCCTTCAGAGGATGGTGAAATTGGTCCTTTTGTATCGAATGAGATACGGTGGTTAAAATATAAACTTTGTCCTTTAAAATCTTGTTTTTGTGCTATTTGTTTTTGATTTGGATAAGGTTTATTTAGCTGACATACTATACAATCATTGCATAGTACTTTTATCCAAATTGGTGCATTTGGGAAATAAAATTTTTGTGTAAAATTTGAATATGTTTTCTCTAATCCAGAGTTTCCCTTAATGTTTTGTGTATGTGAAATGTTAAAAGCTATTAGAATCATACTTAAAGGGAGACAGGGAACTGTAGAATCATTTAATTGATTTTCTAAAAGGTCTGTGTTTTCTTTAATTGTTGTAATTTTAAATTTTCGGAAATATCGGAGGAGTGTTTTATTTCCTAAAATTGTGGTATCTGCCTTTGCGGGCTTAGTTTTGTATTTGTGCCATGATTTTAGTTGTCTAATTACTGGGTCAAGATTTTGATTTTGTTTCAAGATATTAATTTCTAATTTAGATAAAGGAATTGTGTCAAGTGGGTCATGGAGGTCAAAAAATTGATTTACTGTGTATTTTGAATCATTTGTTTGTGGTTCTGATAAATTTATTTTATCAGTTAGATTTTCTTTTTCAATTGACGGAAAAAGGTCTTTTTTATTCGAGTGGTGTTTTATTCGTTTTTGTTGGGTGTTATTTTTTATCCATTGTGAGTTTGGAATTGGTTTGAAAGTTGATGTTCCAAGTAGATCAACTTCGTAGTGATTATTTTGGCAATCTAAGTAAAGTGGAAAATGTTGTAGGTTATTTATTTGTGATTGTTCAATATCAGTTTTTACTGCATATTTGCATTCTAGTCGGGGTGATGTTTCGTCTTTTGCAAAGTAAAATTTTAAATTTTTGGGTATTTCAACTGTAGTTTTTCGTGTAAGTAATTCAGGTGGTGTATTTCGACTTAATGTATCTGGTAATGCAAGATTCTTTCCTGCTGTCCAAACTATATGTAAGCTTGGAAATTTCATTAGTATTAATTGAAATCTATAAACTCGGTGATTAGGATTTGACTTTTGTGTAAAGAGAAAAATGATTGGTTTATGATCTGTGAATAGAACTGTTGGATGTTTTGATCCAAGTACCAGAAAGTCATATTCTGTAAGTGTATAAATTATAGCTGTACATTCTCTCATTAGAGTTGAGAGTCGTAGCTCTGCTTGAGTGAATAATCGGGAATTTGCTGATATAAGGTTCATTTTATTTGTACCACTGTGTGATTGTAGTAATGCTGGAATTGTGTTTGAAATTTTGGATCTGGAATTGTGTTTGAAATTTGTTCAGTTAGAAGTTTTTTAATTTCTTCAAATCGTGTTTGATGTTCAGTGGTCCATTCAAAATTAATTTGTTGTCTGAGGATATTATAGAACGGTCTTAAATATAATTGCATTTTGTAAACGTACTTGATTAAGAAATTTAACATTCCAAGGAATTCTTGGATTTTCTTTTTGTTTGTTGGTGGTTGAAGTTTTTAAATAGCATCAATGCGTGATTTTAATGGAGTGATTGTGTTTCTTGTATTATGTCCTAAAAATTTAACTCGTGTTAAAAAGAAGTGTGATTTTTTGGGGGCGGCCTTCAGATTTTCGTTCTGAAGTATTTTATGATAGTGTTCTAAAACTGTAAACATTTCTTCTTCTGTCTGTGATTGCATAAAAACATCGTCTAAATAGGTGATTGCGTTTTTCTTAAGTATTAGTGGTCTAAAAGTTTTGCTCATGAAAGCTGAAAATGCTGCTGGTCCTATGGATATTCCATAGACTAATCGATTAAATTCGTATTATTGGTTTCCAATAACGAATTGTGTTAAACGTCGTGACTGTTCGTCTAATGGCATTTGGTTATAAGCACTGTTCATATCTGCGGTTGTGAAATATTTGCCATTTATTTTTGTTAAGATTACTTGTATTGGTTCAATAGGCCAATTGCATTTTGATTCGTCTATTAGTGAATTGAGATATCTAGCGTCTAAAACTATTTTTAATGATTCTCCTTTTGCTAGGATTATAACAGGGTTAATAAATGTGTTACCTTTTGGTTGTTCTTCTTTGTTTACTGGTGCGATAATTTTGTATTGTTCTAAAAAATTTAGTAATCTATTTACCTTATTGTGTAAATGAATTGGTACTTTACTTGCTCTTTGTTTTTTGAAAACTGCGTCAGGTTTTAACGGGAGATGTAGCGATGAACTGATTTTCCCAACATCAAATTTTGATGTTGCGTAGACTGTTGAATATTTTAACAGTTGTTTTGCTAGTTTGTCAAACTCGATTTGTGTAATTTGCGAGTGTTCAAAGTTAAACATCGTTAAAAATTGTTGTTGTTCTTTTGTGTAATTTGTTATATTGAATGTTGGTTTAAAACATGCTGTTTTTGTGAAATAATCTGTGTTTCTCTTTCCATTGCTTATTATGTTATTTATGGATAGTTCTTCGTTAAGAATTGTGGATTGGCAAATATCTAATAATTGGAGTATATTATTTACGCGGTATGCTATTTCATGTACGGGTGATGTGTAGCGTTTGTTTCGCATTATCCTAAAAGTCCTAAGGGTAATGTTACTTGATACGGTGTATTGTTACACACATGTAGCGAAATGATGTCTGAATTCGTATTTTTCAAATATTTTATAGATGAAATCGTGATTTTGAAAAACTTATGAATAGGTTTAAACTCAAAGTCTGACATAAAAAGTTGTTGTTTATTTTGACTTTTATCATATTGGTGAACTTGTTTTATTGAAAAATTATATATATTTCCTGATAGTGGTTTCAGGTGTTTCCGTTGTTGGTTATAAATTGGATAAAATTTTGAGAAGAATGATGGTTGTTTATTTAATCTTTGAAAAAAATGTTAGAGCTGTAATTTTTGTTTTTGTATACTTATCTTTGATTAGTATTTTACTATTCAAGATGTTGATTGTTGGTATATATTTTGATATAAAAAGTATACCAATGATATTGTGTTTAATATCAAAGATATGAAATATTTGTTTAAATGGTTTGTTTAAAATTTTATTTTGCTCCATTGTTCTTGTGGGGAGGAGGAATAATTGGATTTTTCCATAATTTACTAATGTTGATCCTTGTGCTGTTGCTAGTTTACTAGAGGTTGCAAGAGGCGTTCATTTTTGATTTCATTCCATGTGGGAATATTAATTATGTTTGATTCTGCTCCTGAATCAATTAAAAAATCAATTTCATATCTGGTGGTTGAAATTCTTTGTTTCTTGGACTTTCTAAGAGAAGTGGTATTGTCCAAATTTTTTCTCTGGGTTGTTCTTTTTGTATATTTGATAAATATGATTTGTGTTTAAACATTTTGTTTTGTCATTTTCATCGGGGTTATTTACCGTGTTAATTTCGTTTATTTCTTGTGCAGCTTGTGTAATATTGATGGGTTCAATATAATAATTGTGAAGGAGTTCCAATTGATTTTCATATAGATGTGATGTAAAAGGTTGTTCATATATAATAGGTTCGAAGTCGTTTTCGACTGTTATCATATTTACGGGGATGGTATTTTCTGTATCACTTTCTGTATCTGATGATCCACAGTTTATTTGATTTAGTTGTAGTTCGTTACTTCCTGTTTCATCAATACCTGGGGGGTCTGATGTTGTTTCTTCATTTGACTGTACTTGATTAATATGTCTTTGATGTTTTGGTGTACTACTTCTGTATCGATGTTTAGAATTATTATAATGGTTATTATTCCTATGTGGTGATTGGGAATAATTTATATATTGATTATTGTAACTTGAATTTCAATTTTGTGAATTATTCCGTGATCTGTTTTGATAATTGTCACTTGATCTGTGATAGTTTGATCCATTATGTGAGTTATTTCTTGATCGATTGTTCGGGTAATTCTGATTTCGATTGTTCGAATAACTTCTATTTCGATTATGTGAATAGTTTCTATTTCTGTTATATGATGAATTTCGTGATTGATTATTGGAGTAGTGTTTATTTCTTGGGTTTGATTGGGAATTGGAACTAGAAACAAATTGTGTTGCATTTGAATTTGATCTCGAATAGTTATTGCGACTATTTGATCGATTATAATGATTTTGTGAAGAATTCTGTGTATTTCTTCGTTCTGGTGATCTTCCTGTATAACTTGAGTTATATGGTGATTGATTCCTTGTGTAATTGGTGTTGTTCGGAACTGGTTTTCCTGAACTGTTGTTACTGTATACAATTTTTGTTTGGTAGATTTTGATCTTTCTTCATATATTGATAAAACGATTTATTTGGTTCTTTATGCTTTTGAGGTTTGTTTTGGTTATCTTGTTGTTTTTGTCTACATTCGGAAATACTATGTCCGTATCGTCGGCAAAAATTACACCATTTTTTTAAAGATGGCTTGCCTTTAAAATTTGGGTGTTTTTCATAAACATTTAGTATTTCAGTGATTTTTCAACTAGGTCTGTATCTGATTCCTGTATGTTTATTTAATGTGTAGTGTTTGTTTCAATTCGATTAACATATTGTAGTTTTAGATTTTCTGTTTCTTCAAGTTTCATTGTGATTTCTGCTTGCTCTAGTTTGTCTACTATTTTTCGAAAATCTAAATCTGGCTCTCGAATTGAAGAAGGATGAGATGCTCTCTTTTTTATTGCTATTTTCCTTAATTGAGGTGTTAAGGTCATCATTAAAATTTCTCTCATTTTTGTGTTTTTACAGTCATGTGTATTTAGTGAATATGCTTTTCGAACTAGTGTTTCGATACATACTGCTAATTGTTTGATGGTTTCATTGGTAATCTGCAAATTTCAATACATAAAACTCTTTGGTGTTGTTTATTTCTTTCGGAGTCAAACTTTTTTGAAAATTCTTGTGTAAATCTTTTCCAGTCTGATTTTATCTCTATAGGTAAAACTGAAAACCATTTTTGAACTGCGTCATCTAAGGTTGTTTGTATCAACGCTGTGCGTCTATGTATTCAATTGTGATGTAGTGGCGTATTAATTGGTTCAGGTCCTACATTTAAAATTAAATTTGCTGTTACTGCATTTAAATAATCTTCTACAGAATATTCAGGGTCTGTTCCTGTGAATACCATTAGTGGTTTATTTGATGTTATTGATGACCCACCCATGAGGTATGGATTCATTGTCATCTTTAGTGATTCTGTGGCATTTGGCATTTGCGAAAAATTTGAAAGTTGATTTTTTGTTATTTCGTGTTGTTGAAGATAATATGGAAGTGGTATTTCATTTTGCATTTGAGTTGGTTGATACGAGTGCATTGTCATAGGGTTTTGTGGTTGAATTGGTTGAAAAGATTGTGTATTAGTTGGATTTGGCATATGTATTGGTTGTTGATTTCGTGTATCTGTTGGATTTGGAGAAAAAATTCTATTATATGTATGAGGTCGTCGCGATCCTTGTTTGCGATATTCTTGGGTATATGGTGCAAAAATGTCTGGTTGTAAATAATCATCATCAAATGATAAGTATTCCGTATGATGAGGTGCTTGCTTTTTATTTTTATTTTGTTGAAAGAATGGGTAATTTTCACTTTGATCCTGTGGAGGATGTGAATTAGTTCGAAAATTCATTGAGTTGGTTGTTGTCATTGGGTTATCCCAATAGTGAGAACATACATGATTATTATTAGTTTTTCGTGGGGGGTAGTTTGTTTTTGACGAATGTGCATAATTATAATTGTGTTCTGCAAAAGTGTTTCATGTGAACGTTCTTCGTGGTTTTGATGGTACTGTCATGGGTCTATATGTTTGATAATCCATATGTGAATATTTTGGAGCAACCGAAAGTTTAACGGTTGATTATAAGGTTACTTGTGCCTATGAATTATTTGTATTTTTTTGTGTTGTTAAATTTGGATGTATTGGTGAAATACTTTGTTGTGTAGTTGTTGTTGTTTGGAAAATTTCTTCATTTATGAAGTGTGATGGTGTTTGAATATCTTGTTGTGTTAGATTTCTAGTTCTATTAAGGTTTTCATTGTGTATGACGGTCGAATTTAAACTGTTATTTCGTGTATCAGGTAAAAATGTATTGTAGTTTAATGGTGTTGCATCAATGGTTAGTGGTACTACTTCTACATAATCTCTGTGGTAAGATATTGTACTTATTGCTTGACTTGAGATAGACTGTGGGATATTTATAAATGTAGGATGAGACTATTCAGGGTCCCAAACGTAGTCTGATTGTTCTGTAATGGCAGTATCATCATTTGGATTTTGAGGTCTGAAATTTTTTTTTCTTGTGAAATTAAGTCTAAATTATGTGTGAAATAATCTATTATAAACCATGCCAAAATTTTTTGTAAGTCATGTTTTGTGTGTTGTGAAACATCGTCTTTAGTGAAATTTTCTTTGATTATATGTAGAAAAGTTGAAAATAAGGTGATTTCATGTCGTACTTTTGTATGTTTGGATGTTTCAGTTGGTGAGATACTTTGAAATTCTGTTTTTTCTAATATAGAAATATAGGTATATATTATTGCGAAAACTTCGTTGGTGAATATAGAGTTTGCTCTTTGTGAATTATGTTATTGTATGCTTTTGATATATTCTAAGAATACTTTTGAAAATTCTAATTCAAGATCATCTGTTTGAATTACGTATTTACGATGATTCGTATTTGGTGTGCTGAATTCTATGGTGTAGATTTCATATTGTTGTGTTAAGTTACATATATCTTTCAAATAATGTTTAATAATTTGGCTTTTGATTTTTACATCTGGGAATTCATCTTTGCATGGACTGATTCCGGGTTTAAACAAATTTACTAGTAAATTCTTGCAAAAATCATGTTGCCCTCTATTATCGGGTGCATCTATGAGGAAGGGTAAACCTCTTCGTCATCTGGACTATCGTCACTTTGAGTGTGGCTCATTTTTTTGTTTGATGACTGTTAATATATATCTATCGATGTGTCTAATTGGTTGATTCCAATTATACAAGTGTACTGGTTTGTGTTTGTATTGCTTTTTTATTCTTCTTTTTCCTCTTTTTGATGAATTTGAAGTTGTTTCTGAATCGGAAAAATATAATTGATCAATTTTTATCAATTGATTCTTTTAATTTGTAGAGATCATCTAAATTGCTGGCTTCTGATTCTGAAAATGCGTTTCTATTTTTTGAAAATCTTTTTCGTGTGATTTCTTTTTATTGTTTGTCGTTTTGTTCTAATGTATCCAACTGTTTGTGTATGAGGTGTGATGACAAGATCGTATTTTTTGTTATCTATCTCACAGTTGTGTAAAACGATTGTTTGTTTATTTCCTAGATTTTTGAATGACATAAGGTTTAGGATGAGGGATGCAAAAAGTTGTTAGGTATTTCTATTTTCTTAGACTGTTAGTCCTTACGATTTTTTGGTTAGCTTAACCTGGGTCTTTTTATTTAGGGTTGGAGAGAAAAGTATATCGATTCCAAAGAATGATTTTTTACTTTCTCGTGGCTAGTCTAAGCTAAGGTGTTAACTTACTTAATCTTACTTAGGGGTAGTGATTGTGTTCAAGGGTTGGAGAATAGTAAATCGATCCACAAGGTTCAGGTATAATTAGAACGCAAGTAGTTCGTTAGATACTATTTTAAACCTACTAAGTCTAAGATCTATCCTGGGTCTGGTAAGAGGAGGGTTCAAGTGAAGGATGAATAACCGAAGTTCTTCACTGTTTATCCTAATTTGAATGGTTAGTTTTATTTAAAAATTTCTTTTAGTCTTGGGTCTTTTGGAAGGTTTGGATAATGAATCGACGTTTGAGGTCGTTAGACACTTGTTAAGTGGGTGGGGGAGAACAAAATTGTTCTTTTTGATCCAAGGATAAGCCTTGATGATCAGAATTAAAATTAAGGATAGAAAATTAATTTAGATTCAAGGGAAGCATTGATGATCTGATTTAAAATTTAGTGAGATAGAAAATTAATTAAGATCCAAGGATAAGCCTTGATGATCTGATTTTAAAATTAAGTGAATTTAAGTTTAAAATGGTTTATATTCATTTAAGAAAAAGATTTAGCATTTTAATGATATTATTGAACGTATGATTGCTGTTATGTCTAGGTGATAAAGCTGGGACAACAGATGATTTATGATTACTAACAATTTATTGTCATGCTACTAGTTTTTATTTTCATTTTCAATAAATATTTTTCAAATATGTTTTATATAAGACTGCAGAATTTAAGAAAACGATCTGAGATCTTTTTATCAATCGTTATTGTACATTAATAATTTAGTTTAGCGCCTGAAATGATCATGAAGATTGACTTCAAAATTTTAAATTTGCAGATGAAAATCTAAATTCATTGCTAATAAGATTCTAAATATAAAAGTTTGTGTTGGCTTTTACCGTACAATCATAAAACTGTTTGGTAAGTTTCTACTTTGTCGTATGTCGTCTCTTGTTCGAGGTCTTCTTCCAATTCCGGGTAGTTCTGTTATCGTTCGGAATATCGGCTCTGACCTATTGAGTCGTAGAGACATTTCGATTAAACTATTATCGTATAACATTTTGAAAATGTTTTATCTAAATTCTAATCTATTTTTGGTTAAATGTAAGCTATTAAGGTCTTATTCGAGGCTTATGGTCGCACCAGATGAGTTAGGTCCGATGTGGTTAACTCATAGAGTAATTTCGGATAGAGTACACCGTCTGCTCGTCACGCTATCTTATTTCGGCCGGATAGATTCGTGCAATTTCTTAGTCTAATACCGATCCTAATCTTACTCTTATACTTAGTAGTCTCAGGGTGTTTAACTAGTCTCTGCTAGGCTCAAAAGATCTAGGGTATACTGGTTTATTGCGGCTGCTGAAGTTCTCTTGGAGAGGCAACTAATTCCTAAGTTAAACTCAAATCTCTCTGGTGCTGAAATTACAAGTAATTTCAGCACTTACAAATAAGTGGGTTGTTAGTTAGATGGATCATGATTGGTTAATATTAAATACTTTACAGTGGTAAAATATCTAATTTATCCAATCATAAAATATAGTTTAGATCAGGTTCCACCAGGCATAGCCTATCCAGGTGCGACAGTTTGGCCCTAATTGCTCTGAGGCATTGTTTTTTGTTATAGCTTCCTCTATTGTTATGATAGCATCTCTTGTTTTGTTGCTGTTTTTGTATAAAGACGAGTTTTGTTTACTTAACGCCATCTTAGGTTCAAACTGTCGCAGCTGATATGTCTCGTAAGCTTTGTCAATTTTCCAGTTGCAACTATTGCAGGATCCAATTCATTACCCGACCTGAACACCTTTGGAAAAATGATTGAACAATTCCAGTTTTTTAAGTTTCTTCATTTATTTCAGTAAGAAAAATGTTTCTACCAAAAGAGTTTCCAATATCTGAAATGGATATTCATCAGATTTTAAAATTGAACTAGTGCAAAAAACTACAAAAGTGGTGGAGTGAAGACGTTGATGGAGATTGTATTAGTTTTAACTTTTTATAGAAACACAGAAAGTTCAATAAATTTGTTAGAAAGATGGAGAGGAGATTACAAAAAAGAAGAGTATTGCCAGATTTATCAACAACGTTTTTATTTAGAAGGGTTAACTTAATTTGAGTGGCCAATCAATAAAAAACAAAACAACGTAAGAGCCACTGAAACAAAAATTGGAGATAAGAAACATCAATTCGATTACTGTTTTGAGTTTGATACAAATATAAAATCTGGATTTGTCAGAATATCTTTAAATCAATTATCCAAATTTAATAGACTTGTGGTTGTTTATTCTACGATATACCAAAAAAGGATAAAATTGTATATTTTGGTGCCTTCTTTTTTCACTGTTTAGAAATCAAATCAATCAAAAAAATTTTGATCGAAGTTTCAAAATTTGAATTGATTATCAAAAAAATAATATAAACCAGACAAGAAATCTCATTTATCTCACTTTGGTGTCAAATGAAAATGTTGGTTATGTTGGAAAAATTTATGGTGGTAATGCTCGATTCTGATTGGTTAATAATTTCGAAAATTTTATGGTTAGATTGGATGACTTTTTTAATCTTGGCCGAACAGGATGATAACCATTCTGATTTTCTTTTACGTTAAAAACAATTGGTTAAGAAATTTGCTGTTTTTATTTACTTCTATTAACTTTTTCAACTCTTTTTATTTAAAAATTTTGGACATTCTAAATCTCCCATTTATTCTCAAGTTCATTTTTACTTAACGAAATGCCGTCGCTGAATAGAAATGAATGAGTTGCATGTTTTGAATGTTGCAGATAGTACACACGTAAAGATGCGTCAAGACATTGTAGAACCTGTGGTGTTTTGAAGTGTTCGAACTGTAACGTTTATGCTTTTAGCAGCAAGGAACTCACTTATCATTTCAAGAAGCATTGTCAACATAATGTCAAATTATGTGCTAAGCCGTCTCCATACACATTCCAAGAGGAGGTAAATTATTATTTTTTTTCTTAAAAACTTAGGACAAGTTATAATGAATATTAATTTTTACTGAGTCTGAAATACAATTGTGATTGTATTTTAGACAAATTTGAAAAAAATCTAGCAAAAATTATGCAGTTTTTCTTCACAATTCTTTATCTGTCGTTTTTTGTTCAAAGGTGTTGATTGACGATACAGACAGCAAAAATCGATTTCAAATTGTTGTGAAATTTTCCATAAAAGTTGATCCAAAAATCTTTTATCTTCAGTAAAAACACCATTGGTTCCATGCTTGCTGAGATTCTGTTGTGATAATATTGTAGTAAGAATGAATAACATATGCTGATGATTGCTTAAGTATTTGTTGACTTGTTTTAAAAAAAACTGGATGTTTATAGAACATCGACTAATTGAAAGGTTTTGCCTATTTGCCATTTAAAAGTTTTCCCTGTTTAGTTATTGTTATAATGTTCATAGAGTAGTGCATCTATTAAGAAGATAATGGGGGTTGATTTATTAAAAATTATAGTTTTCTATGGTTTTTTTGACGATTTCAGAAAACAAAAATGATAACTGTCCTGGAAAAAATTTAAAAAATGTATGTTTGTGCTAACCTTTGAAAGTTTCAAGATAATAATATACATCATTCTCCCTCCAAAGTTTACTTTTTTTATAGTAAATCAGATTCGAAACAGCAGTATAAAATTATCAGTTTGAGAAAATCATTAAAACGCTTTAGCAAAGAGTTTATGGCATTAATTCAGCTTCGGATTATTGAACGTTCGTTGAAACGATACATTTCTCCTTCTAAAATTCAATTTTTAGGTAAAAATTTGTTCAAAATGGATTAATTTGGTAGATAGTAATTGAAGCAAAAACTGAGAAAAACCTAAAAGGAGACAGAAACTCAATTTAATTCATTAGAACTTGGAAAAAATTTTACTTAAATTTAGCTCATAAAGTATATCTTGAGAAAATTCCGACGAAAAAATGTCAAAGATTTGTTTTTATGTGTAATTCATAAGAAAAGTTAGTTATCATTTGATATATAAGTTAATTTTATATGAAAAATTAGAAGTTGTGAGGATAATTTTTGTAAAGTAAAGCCAATCCGACCTCTTTTGGAGGAAGATACCTGAAGCATTAATCAAAAACTTGCTTTCAAGATTTACATTTCTTTATTTTTTACCATAGAGTTTTTTTGCTTGATACAAATTGGAAATTATACAATTGTTCCAGTTCGCACTTTGATTTCCTTTGCTAACTCAATTTTCTGAGACGCACTCTTTTAGAAGTTTTTGGAGATTGTAGATGATAGGAACTAGGTTCCCTTGCGTATTTCCAGACATTTCAGATTATAACTAACAGAGCTGCTCTTAATTTGTTCTTAAATCTTAAAAATACACATTTATGTTCTCATTTTTACATATGTTTGTCAATGCTTTAACTAGCACCAATTCTTTCTCACTTGGATAGTTTTGAGAAAACTTCCGTCATAAATTAAGAATAAAAAGCGATTTAATAAAAATTTTGCAAGAAAAGTGATAGTTATTGACACCAAAATTGTATTTTTGCTTAATTAGTTTCCTGTAGTAACTGAACAAGGGAACCTTGAGGAAGACATTTACAATTTTTTATGCAATAGTCAGACGCTATCAGTTCTAATTTCATCTCTGCCTGCAAATTGTTCAATCAATTGATACAATTTTTCTCCTAAATTCTCCAGTTCTGACTAGCTTTTCTTGCAAAGTGAGTTCAACCGCGAAAACATGTATTAAGCAGAAAGCAAGATTAATCTTGAAAGATAGAACATTTCTACAGAAAATTATGAAATTTATGTTGCAGAAGCAACAGAGAGATAATCATCAGTTATGAAGAAGATTTTGTTGAATTTGATCCAATATCGAAATTTTTTTAAAAAAATCTATTCAATATTTAGTCAATTATAGCAGTTAATTGTTCAATTTTTATCATTGATCTGAAGTTTTTACTATTAACGTGAAAAAATTCTCAAAAATTGTATTTTTTTTTTACAAATTTGGGTTAGTAATTGAGAAAAAACTGAGGAGGTGTTAAATCATGAAGTTGATCTAGAAACTTCGAAGAATATTGCTCCTAATAATCCCTTGCTTTGAACTTTCTATGTCAATTCTCCCTGAATTGGACAAAAAATTTGTTAATTACCCAAATAAATGGTTGAAAATGGAAAAATTTTGATAAATTTGATCAATTTTTTATTACTTTCTCAAAAATAACGATTCATTTCACTATTTTCCCGAGCAATCGGGAGTTCCATTATTGATTCAGCTATTATGAGATTTCTTGTTAATGTTGAGAACATTTTATAACCCGCTTTGTAGCTCAAATCGAGCTAAAATTTTTCGTATTTCAATATTTTGTGTGAAAATTTTGGAAAAATCTTGAAATTTATTCAAATTATTTTGTATCATTGTCTCAACATGATGCCGTTTAAAATACAAAATGAGCTTAGTACTATTGAGATTGTTTAGTCAACAGAAGAGCCAAGTAGCAAACTAAACAACTGGTTAAGTTGCAAAATCGACCAAAACAAGCAAAGACTAAGCAGGATTTCAAAACAATACCGGTTTTGCAAAACCCCCCTCCCCCGCATGGAAATTATCGGGGCTACCTTTTGAAACTCATAGGCCGGATACTAGAGATGATTTGACACGGGCATGCAAAAATCCAAACCCTTCGGGCCCCCCGCTCCAAGTGATAACGGCTCCCGGATGTGCGAATGGCCCTATCAGAACTCAGTAACTAGCGGTTGAATTGGAACCAAAGTATGTTATAGACCTAGTTGAGGGAAGCTTAAATTTGAAACACCAGATCCCCTGGAACCCTACTTCCGGTGATATGCCCTATGCAAACAGTCCCCACCCCGACTTCCGGGAGTCGTTTTTCAGACCCCACTGAATGCAGGGAGCTAATACTTTAGGGTAGCATAGGTACCACCGGGGTGCATCAGGTAATATAATTTGAGCCAAATCTAGCTGTTGAACCGCAAGTTATAAGCACTTTGGAAAACCACCCCTTAAACCGGAAGTAAGCAGTTTACGCAACTAATGAGCGAGGTCAAATCGATTTTATGGCGGCATCAGATACTACAACTCATCCCCGAAAAAAGACCCCTTGTGATTAAAACCCCTCCGGCGTCTTCTTCCGGTTTTAATAGCCTTTTCCAGGGAAAATTGATAACGGGAAATGGAAATGGGATAACTTGGGAACTATCGATGGGATATTAATGAAACTTGATGTCAAGTTTCCTTTGGGACCTATCAAGTTTCCTACCTATCAAGTTACCTATCCTTTTGGGATTCCTAAACTGAATATAGAAGATTGACCCTATGTAACCCTGGAGTGACCTCTAAATAACCTTTGGGCGTTTAGGACCAAGTTTGTATAGAAAAACTTGGGATTGATTTCGGAAAGAGGCGTATTCATTCAACCCCAACCCTTGGGAATGAGATTTGGTCAAGATAATTTTAATTGGGAGAGAACTTACCTATTGGGAAATAAATGAGAAACTGAAAGAGTTAAAACTTATACATTGTAGGATTGAATTAGTGGAGTCAATTAAAGTGAATTTGGCAAACATTGGGTTCAACTTAACTTGGCGAATGCGCTAATAAAAGAATATCAGTCCGGGTAAAAGAAAAGTTTTTCCAGAGGAAATTAGCATTAACAGAATCATAGCATGGGAAATAGGTCTCCTAAATAGTACAAAAATAAAGGTTATTTACTTAGCTCCCCAGAGGTGGTTTTTTGTTTTGGCACAATTCGCGTTTCCCTGATAGCTAGAAGGTGGGAATTGAAATAGAGTATAGATCGGGATTTTAGATGCTTAGGGTTATTTAGCGATCCATAAAAAGAGTCTTCCCCTACCCCTGGGAGGTTGGAAAGTTAATGGGATAATTAATTAGAAACCTTGGGAAGATTGGTTAGTTAAACATAATTTGGTTTGGAGGTGAAATTGGACTTGATATTTGCAGAACTTAGTTAGAGATGCCCTAAATGAACTTGGAACTTAAGACTAGTGTCGTTGGGGGGAAAACTCAGCTAAGACTTTACGAAAAGGGCACCAAATAAATTTCAGGACTTGTAGGGACGACATAACTCTAACTTTAACTAAGACTCAAATAGAACAACATATAGGGATCAACAAATAGCTTACCCTTACGCAGAACATTTTTGGGCTACTATTGAGAGTAGCTGGTTCTCGGTCAGAGTAGAGAGAACATTTTGAACTACTATTGAGAGTAGTTGGTTCTCAGTCAGAATAATTAGAGGACAGTGATAACTACTTTTAAGATTAGTTATGTTCTCGGTTAGAGTGAGAACGATTGAGCAAGCCGAGAGGAATAGTTGGTCCGCGGAGGACGCAGTTGCTTGAAGCGAGGCTAGTAGTGTCTCGCAGTTAGTTCGTTAGGTTGGCTGATTTGGACCCGAGTTTAGTACTGGGTGGAAGTATTTGTGTGAGCGAGTTGCGCTCGATAGTTGGTTTTCGTTGGCGATTCTGGCATTGGGTCAAGCGAGGACCGACGAGCGAATGAACGAAACGAGACGCGAGCTTTTTATAGAAGTAGATCTTAGTAACTAGCTCATTAAGGGCATTGTAAATTAATTTTTGATTCCTCTGTGATTGAAGAAGAAATTACCCATTGAGCCCACGATTTGCTGATTTAGCTAGAAAGGATAAAATAGAGCCGATGAGAGCATTAACAAAGGGGGGCGTTGTTGCGTAATCCCTTGGTCGGCCGATTTAGTCTGACCATCAACATAATCCTTACGAGATTGTAGAACACCTAGTAGTAGTGTCCCCCGCTATTACAAAGTGGAAAAAACTACACTCTCAACCGATCAGCAATGTTAAAAAGAAAATATCCTCTAACTATTAACTTTAGTTCAATGCGCTTTAATTTGACAGTACTTGAAAGTTCAGGTAGCCGCTCGGTTTGCGATTTTCCAATTTTAAGTTGGATGGCTAGGATTTAATTTCATTATTTTAAATGTTCGTGATTTACTTAAGATTTTTCAACACTCAATTCTGATATGCTGAAATCAAGTTTCCACAATTCAGTCTCGCCATCATTGGCAGGAATTGACGTTTTTGGCTCAAACTAAACGCCGAAACGAGTAAAAAAATACCAAATTGGGCCGAAATTATGGAAATTAAATTAATTTTCAGTTAGCTGTACTGTTGGCTTTTATGATTGCCTTGAAACCCAGGCCAATTTTCTTAATGTTTTGGTGTTTAAGTAAAACTTTATTTTTACAAACAAATCATAAATGAAATATTAAAATGAACCAACTGCCTCTCAATTGAAAAAAAAAATGATGAAGCAATGCAATGTTTTGTTTATTTTTTCACGAAAACCCTCAATTAAAAATTTTGTTCCAATTCGCCGGCGGTCAGTGAAAATTTGAAGGTCTTACATATTTCTGCCATATGTATTTTCGGCCAATAGTAATAATAAGTTCATGGAAATGCTTAATATTAATGCTTTCTTCCAAATTTGGAATACTGAAAACTCAGCGGCTGAATTTTTTCCGGCCATTCGGTCTTTTGCCTATGAGACATTCCAAAGTAATACATACAATTTTTCCTTAAAAACGGCACCGAGAACAGCTTTAACTGTCGTCAGGGGAAGGGTTCTTATGCTTGAAGGACCGAATGCTTGAAAAATTTCAACCAATCAAAAGTGAGTCTCTGGAACTTTTCTGGCACGAATGGACCTCCCAATCCATGGTACATGGTGGAGGTGATGTGCAGGGATTTCAACGAACATCATATAACGCAAGTACTCATGACAGAGAACCAACCTGGAGAAATGCAAGTTATACAGGAAGTGGCTGAGCATGTGGCAATGAACTATCACGAAACTCCTGACTCTAGATATGTGGCTCAACCATTCGACAGTTTCCTCTTTACTTGGGAAGAGGAATCTGTGGACAACTCAATTACCATCAAAGAGGATGAGGGGGTCTCTGAGCCAGGAACTCCAGTCAGCGAGCAACCAAGACAACCACCGATGACGGAGGCAAGAACAGCTTTGCGCGCGATTGAAAACCTGCAAATTTTTGAGAACTCAGCTGCTCGACAGCTCTTTGATTTGTAAATAATTTGGTTATTGTCTGTTTTATATTTTAATTTTTTTTGCATCTAAAATTTATTTTCGAAGAGATAGGAAAAAACAGAAAAAGTATGATGTAATGAAAAAATTTGTCAAACACATTTTTGCACAAATCATAAAAAGTTTGCATTTTACAAATTACAAAATGTTTGCAAAATGATAAAAAAAATAAAACAATTTCGCCTTTTTTCTTAAATTACAGATCATTTTTTCCAGATTTGATAAAAGAACATCACATTTTTGCATACATGATAAAAACATCATTACACGTTTTTGCAACTTGCAGAGTTTTTCTTAACACTATTTGGTTACTTGTTAAAAAAATCAAAGAAAAACTTGCAAATTAAGAAATATTTCATTAAATATTTTTGCTTATTAAAAAAATTTTATACAATTTTTCTTGCACTGTTAATAATTAAAGTAAAAGAATTCTTTGTTTTATTTTTGATCATGAAGAAATCTATTGTTTGCAAGTATGTTGACCAAAAAAAATCAGAAAAAAAATGTATGAAGATAGGGAATAGCACTCGAAAATAAAAAGGTTGAATTTTTTGGCGATGATTAACCACGTTTTTTACAAAAAAAATTTGCGATTTTGCCGTTGCATAAGAAAAATTAAGTTTGGTTTTTGCATATGTTTTTTATAAATCACGAAAAAAAATTGCATCATGTAAAAAAAATTTGAGGATGAGTTTATTCTACCAATTATCATCCGTTTATTTTAATAAGCAAAAAAAAAGTCAGAAGTAAAAACCAAAAACCAGATACTTGAATACTACTTGTCCAATCTGCGCAACGTAACCTCAGAGTATGGAATTTTTGCAAATGAAGTTGTACCACAAAATCATGTACTCCATCATAGAAAATTCAAACAGATGACCTAAAGGTTCAGAAGTTTTCGTAGAGTACAACAAAAACATAAAACATCAAAATTTGCAACAGGCAAAGTCAATTTGCAAAAAAGAAAGCCTCAACGACAGAAATATATCTTTTTACCTCCTTGTCTTGTTCGACAATCTAGAAAACAATTCCGTGCATACTGTCAAGATGAAAAATTTTTTTGATAAGGATTGGGACCTTGAATAATATCATGATATAATTAGGGATATAACAAAGCCACTTCAACCTCAGCAACTCAAACAATTTCAATATATGAAAATAAATAAAAAATCATCACATTGACAACAAATAAAGCACGATTTGGTTAGAAAACATTTTTCGAAATAGAATAGACAATATCAGTTTAAAATCAACTTTCAGACATGCAAGAGATAATTTAAGCCGAACAACAACACTAAGTCAACAAGATTTTCAAATCTTAAAGGTTACAAATGAGGAGATTGTTACAAAATTGGCAGTAAAACACAAAAAATATCTCACCAATACACCCCACAATTACAACACCATAATTAAAACTCCACAAAAATATACCGCTCCAGCAACCAAATTTACAATCACTAGCTAAACCATTTCCCTTAAATGAATATTCATTTATTAATTATGAAACATACAAACCTATAATCAAAAAAACGTACCATTAAAAGAAAACACCAAAAAATCAATTTTTTTTCAGACCATAACTTTGAATTTTTCGCAACTAATGATAATAATAATCTTTAAGCAGACCACCATGTTTTAAGATAGAGAACAGAGCATCCGGTCTCCGAGCTTTGTTTTGAGATTGGGTAAAGAGTCTACAATGGATAAAGATAGGGAATACCGACGGTAAGGTTTTATGGTTTGTGTGATGGTAAGATAATGGTAAAAAAAAAACGAAATGTTTTTGGTTTTTGTGTGGAAATGTCTACTTTTTTCGCAAAAATCTCGACGCGCGTTATGTAATTGGGAAAAATTGATGTTAATTACGTTTTAATTGTGGAATGAAGGTCTTTTAAATAGTTTTTTGGTACATCGTAAGTCAATGATAAGAGTTTTTTGTGACAAGTTTTGTAATTTTATCAAACAAATTGAAAAATTTTCAAAAAAAATTCAAAACACGATAAGATTAGCTATAATTTATTGGATAATCTTTTTTTGTATCTACTTGAAGCTATACTGTAATCTACTAAAACTTCGAAAAAAAAATCATGTTTTTTGAAAAAAAAAGTTAAATTCATAAGATGAAGTATATAAAGCACTGCTTCGTATAATAAATTTACCGCAAGTTTACGGTAATTTATTCAATACTGAATTGAATGCTATTACAATATCAGTTTTTTACAAGTTCAAAGGTTTAGTGTGTATTCCGTCGTCCTGAATTTTCTGTTTTGTTTTGCAAGGGATGATCATCGGATTGCTCAAGAACTCTTTTATTCAACCCTTTGCTGCTAAACATAGCATCTCTGTGCACCTAAAATCTTCTTTGAACAGACCAGGTTCTCTTTTATCGTGTTTCTTGTGATGAACGCTACAATATGTTCATGGAAAAAATTTTGTTTTTGAATCTGCTCTATATGAATCTCTGCAATCTTTTTATTTCAGTTTTTCCCAGTCATCTTTTTTCTCCGGACGAATACAATTAAACAAATTGTCCTCAGCAAGAGCTAAATACAGTGAATCCTTGTCCTATTCTAATTCCTCAAACTTATTTACATCACAAAATTTGTCAAAAAGGTTGTAGTAAAGCTCAAGCATTCTCAGCTTTGCATACTGCAGAATAAAAAAAACCGACAATTATGGGTTCTTTGTGTTCAATGGTTGACTTCAGCAACTTAATCTCGTACAAGTCTTTCTGAACAGCGTCCAAACGTTTGAAGAGTGGTTCATTAATTGCTTTATGTGTTTTCTCATCATTCAAATACTTTGTGATTGTATGTTTCAATCTATCCATCATCTGGTAACCGTATGATGAATTACCTAAGAGTTTCATAGTCTCTGCAGCAACATCGGATAAATGGTTCTCATCTCCTTACCTTTCAGCATCGACAAATGACTGAACAAGTTTGTTGAAGCATTTTCGAGGGAAATACTGTGCAAAGCGTTGAACTTTTGTACACTTTAAATCAAGTCACGGTCAGTGACAATTTGAAAGTCTTACATATTTTTTGCCATATGTATTTTCGGCCAATAGTAATAATAAGTCCATGGAAATGCTTAATATTAATGCTTTCTTCCAAATTTGGAATACTGGAAAC
>NC_087067.1:58681039-58726895 GCF_963678635.1 Symsagittifera roscoffensis | reverse complement strand
TAATGCTGTAAAAAAGCAACCAAAGACAGAATAAGCGAGAATTTGTTATGGTTCAGGAGGCGTATGGGATGATATAGAATTTAGAAAGTGACAGGAACAGAGTGGTTAACGCAGAATGGAACAAGTCAAGCCATGTTCAGAAAGGCAATGTTGCCGGGTCTCTTCACTTCTTCGCGTGTTATTAGGAAGATAAAACTCAGTTTTTAGTCGTCTAAAACGAAAACAGACGCCCAGAATGAGACCAAACAAAGATCAAAAATTTAATCAAACTGCGGAAAATTTGATGTACATATTCAAAAAAAAATAAATTAAAAAGGAAACTGAAATTTTGAGATTTCTTCCTAAAAAGACAAAAGAGCTATTTTTTTTCCAGTAGAAAAGAAAGAATAACAAGTACCGTGGAAAATTAAACGCTCAATTAAAAATATTCATGAAAAACAAGTTTGTACAATTCCTGTATTAAGTATAGGCTAAATTCCATTCTCTGAAAAAATGTCTACCAGATGTTTTGAAGAGTAATTTTGTTCAAAATTGATCTACCTGGAAATGGTTTAAATGATATTTGTAGATAATTGTAAATAAGGAAGTTTTGATCATTTCTTAAAAAATAAGAAATGAGTCTGAAAGGTGTCATGAAAAACAAAAAAATGAAAGTTTTGATTCTTTGCAGAAGCCGAAACGTTTGATGTGAGGTCAAAAACTTGGAAAATCATTCAAATTTTGGAACATCAACAAAATAAAAATTACGACTGATAAATTTATTATCTATAAATAAAGTTTTTTTATAAGTCAGTCAAAAAATTTTTTTGATCAAATCTGATAACCATATAGAAATCAGTGAAATGAAAGCTGATATGAAGAAATCGCCGAAACATCAGAAAAAATTCAGACAAAATTTTTTTGTACTCTACAAAACAACCTCGGGAGTCGTTTTCACATTATCAACTAACCATTTTCCTTTCAATGACTTGGATGCATTCACAATCACAACATCTTCTCCATAGGAGGGAACGGACTCGAAGATTTTTTTTTCAAATGCAAAACTGTAATCTCCTTGATTGAAATAACCTAAGAAAAACATTCTGTTCCTTCCGAATTGTTTCAATTTACGAGGTGAAACGTTTTTCTCAGCTGCTAAATCGATTCAACTTGAGCGAGTACAAAATTTGTCACTTTTCCAAAAAAAGTAGTATAGAGCAACGAGAAGTCATGCCTATTTTCGGAGAGAGATCAACCTGTCAAAGTCCCGTGAATATGTTACTCAATTAGCTCAATATATTTTTTTCTCGGTGACGTTATAAAGATCTTATCAGATTAATTTTATCACCTGAGTTTGTTTTTGGGGGTACATGACCGGACTCATTGGGGACATTTTGCTCAATTGTTAATTAAGTGGATAACTTAATGACATTGCTGAGGGGGAATGAAATCTTATCAGATAATTTTTTTCACTTCAAGTAGTTTATCGTAATTGATTTGGGTCTCGCTGAAAATTTTCAGCTTATTGGGAATTGAGCTGAAGTAACTTATCTATTTTTCCGAGTTAATGGTTTTCAATCTAAGATAAATCCCCTGAAAGTTAACTACCCTTGGTTAAACATCTTTCTATAATCTATTGAAATTTAAAAATTTCAGCTTCATTGTTTTCCTAAACTTTGAAGTAGCCAATGAAAGAAATTCAATTGAATGAACCAATAGAAATTTTTCTTGATCAATTTTTATCACAGCTCAAGTTAAGTTTTATTATCTTTCATTGTTTCTTTCTTATCTCTCATTCATTCATTTCGAGCAATTTTTATTGTATTTTTTTTACACTCTGTTCTCAAAGATTTTTCCTTGAAGTTGTACTATCCTTGAAGTTTTCCACATTTTACTTTCCTGTAAATTGAAAACCTATTAGTCTTTTATTGAAATTGTTGATTACCGTTTTGCATTGGAGTCTTATTTCATTATCTTGCAGACAATTTCTTTGCTACGTTACACAGATTAATTTATTAATCGATCCTGCCTCCAATATCTCACTCAAACTTCAAACCCTCTTGCTTGTTTGTCCATCTCTGAACTTTTTAGTGATTCCAGGTTTTTCATCAAGTAAGATTTGTTTCAATCAAGTTTTCATTTTCTTTAATTTAAGGTTGAAATTTTTCCTACTGAAGAGTTCAGGGAACATTTTTTTGTTTTCCTTTCAATGTAGAAGAAATACAAATAATAAATCAAAATTATTGATTTGTGAGCTGAAAAAAATGAGGTTTCAATTTTATTTCACAATTAAAAACTCATATTTTGTATATAGACCCTTCCGAGTTTTTTTCTTGAAATTTTTCCCAAGTTTTTTTATTTTTATTCTACGCAAAAATCCCGGCTTTGACTGCTTCGCAGTGAAATAAGAGCACTTTTTCTTCATAAAATATGCCTAATTCTAAGTAGTTTCTGAAAAAATTGATTTTTTTTGAATTCGGACCCGTGCGCTTACAGAAAATTAAGAAAAAAACACTTAAAAAATTTGCTGACAATGTTTTCTACTCTTTTCAGTTGAATCATGCAATTAGATCAGAAGTTTTTCAATCTCACAAATTGAACGATTAAGAATGCGAACTGGAATTTTTTTTTTCTTAGATTTTGTCGATCAACGAGATAACAGTTTGTGATTAGAGAAAAATATTCTTGTACATTCCATCATAAGGAGAAGATGTGATTGTAAAAGCTTTCGAAACAACAAAAGGAAAATGGGGGGTCCGTGATGTGGCAATTATTCCGGAGGTTCTTTTTAAAGAGTACAAGAATTATGTCGGTAATGTGGATTCGGATATTCACGATGAGAAATTAGAAGTTGACTTTCATTGAAATAATATTAAAAAACGTTCGCTCAATGTTAGAGAAAATATGGATATTAGAACAATTGCACGAAGTGTGCGTCATGATTTTTGTAATTATGATGTATGTAAGCGACCAATTACGGAAAACCAGTTAGGACTTGTAATGGCTCAGGAGGAATTGGAGTTGATTTTGAATTTAGAAAATGACTGGGATAGGGTGATTCCCAGAGAAAGCGAGAAAGAGACAAGTGATATAGAAAATAAAGAAAATTCTCCATCTTCGAATGCGATGTCCCCTATTCTTTTCACTTCTCCGGGTGTGAATAGAAAGAGAAAGTTCGACTATTCACTCAAAAAGGAAACTGACACCCCGAATGAGAAGTTGGACAGATCGCGTCTTCTGTAAAAAGTGGATGTTCATAGTCAAGCAAAAAAAGTGAAAAGGAAGCCTAATTTTTGAGGTTGCTCAGACTAAAAAAAAGAACTTTTGTGTTATCTGTTTGTAAAATATTGTTGTGAAAAAGAGTGAATTACAAGTGCTGTGAAAAAAAAACGCATAAAATGATAATCATCACCAACAAAATGTTTACAATTTGGGTATAGAGTATAGGCAAAATAAATACAATAGAGTCCGCATAAGTCCATTTTCTGAAAGTTTTTATCTATCAGATGTGTTAAGGGTTTATTGAAATGAAAGTTTTTGTAATGGGTAACCTTTTTTCCTAAAGAATCTCGAAAATAGAATTGACCACCTTTTCTCGCAATATGTATCCAATTTATCCCGTCACGTACTCATCCAGATTAACAAAATTTATACCTATAAAAATTCATCATGTACGTGCCTCCAGGATCGAAGGCCCTGGAGTCATTGTGCGGGCATGATGGTTTGTCATATGCCTAAATTTTGTTAATCTGGATGAGTATGTGACGGGACAAATTATATAATTCACTCTTTTTTACAACAATACTTTACAAACAGTTAACACAAAAGTTCCTTTTTTTGAGTCTGAGCAACCTCAAAAATATGTTTCCCTTTCACTGTTTTGGCTTGACTGTGAATGTCCACCTTTTTTCCTTTCGATAACAGGAAATGCGATCTTTCCAACGTCTCATTCGGGTGTCAGTTTCCTTTTTAAGTGAAAAGTCGGACTTTCTCTTTCTATTCACACCCGGAGAAGTGAAAAGAAAAGGGGACATCACAATCGAAGATGAAGTTTTTTTTAGTTTTTTTACATCATTTGTCTCTTTCCCGCTTTCTCTGGGAATCACTCTATCCCAGTCATTTTCTAAATTCCAAATCAACTCCAAGTCCTCCTGGGCCATTACAAATCCTAACCGGTTTTCCGTCATTGGTCACTTATATACATCATAATTACAAAAATGATGACGCACACTTTGTAGAATAATTGTAATATCCATATATTCTCTAACATTGAGGGATCGTTTTTTATTATTATTCCAATAAATGTCAACTTCTACTTGCTCATCGTGAAAATCCGAATCCACTGTACCGACGTAATTATTGTACTCTTTAAAAAAAACCTCCGGAAAATTTGCCACATCACGGACATCCCATTCTCCTTTCCTTGTTTCGAAATCTTTTACAATCACAACATCTTCTACATGATGGAATGTACATGAATATTTTTCTCCAATCACAAACTGTTATCTCGTTGATCGACATAATCTAAGAAAAAAAATCCAGTTCGCATTCTTAATCGTTCAAATTGTGAGATTGAAAAACTTCTGATCTAAATGCAGGATTCAACTGAAAAGAGTAGAAAATATTGCCATCAAATTTTTGAAGTGTTTTTTCTCAATTTTCCTTAAGCGCACGGGTCCGAATACAAAAAAAGTCATTTTTCTCAAAAACTACTGGGAATTAAGCGATTTTTTTGAAGGAAAGGTGCTCTACTTTCACTGCGAACAAGTGAAAGCCGGGATTTTGCGTAGAGTAAAAAATAAATAAAAAAGTTGGGGAAAAGTCTATATACAATATGGGTTTTTAATTGTGAAATAAAACTGAAACCTCGTTATTTTTCAGCTCACAAATCAATATTTTTGATTTGTTATTTGTAATTCTTCTAACGACCAGAAAATTACTTAGAAAGTAGGGTGGAATTCAGGTCATTGATAGGAAAAGAAAGAAGATGTTCCCTGAACTCCTCAGTAGGAAAAAAGTTTCAACCTTAAATGACAGAAAATGAAAGAAATCTTACTGGATGAAAAGACTGGAATCACTGAAAGTTGAGAGACGGACGAACAAACAAGAGGGTTTGAAGTTTGAGTGAGATATTGGATGTTGGAGGCAGGATCGATTGATAGATTATGCTGTGTAAGGTAGCAAAGAAATTGTTAGCAAGATAATGAAATAAGAATCCAATGCAAAACGGTAATCAACCAATTTTAATAGAAGACTAATAGGTTTTCACTTTACAGGAAAGTAGAATATGGAAAACGCAAGGATAGTACAACTTCAAGGAAAAATCATTGAGAACAGAGTGTAAAAAAAGACAATAAAAATTGCTCGAAAACATTGAATGAGAGATAAGAAAGAAACAATGAAAGATAATAAAACTTAACTTGAGCTGTGATAAAAATTGATCAAGAAAAATTTCTATTGGTTCATTCAATTGAATTTTTTTCATTGGCTAATTAAAAGTTTAGGAAAACAATGAAGCTGAAATTTTTAAATTTGGATAGATTATAGAAAGATGTTTAATCAAGGATAGTACATTTTCAGGGGGTTAGGGGATTTATCTTAGATTGAAAACCATTAACTCGGAAAAATTGATTAAATTACTTCAGTTCAATTCCCAATAAGCTGATAATCTGCAGCGAGACCCAAATCAATTACGCTAAATTACTTCAGGTGAAAAAAGTTATCTGATAAGATTTCATTTCCCCTCAGCAATTTCATTAGGTTATCCACTTAATTAACAATTGAGCAAAATGTCGCCAATAAATCCGGTCATGTACCCCCAAAAATAACTCAGGTGAAAAAATTAATCTCATAAGATCTTTATTACGTCACCGAGAAAAAACAGATTGAACTAATTGAGTAACATATAAACGCGACTTTGACAGGTGGACCTCTCTCCAAAAATAGGCATGACTTCTCGTTGCTCTATACTACTTTCTTTGGAAAACTGACAAATGTTGTACTCGCTCAAGTTGAATCGATTCAGCAGATATGAAAATTGTTTCACCTCATAAATTGAAGTAATTCGGACAAAACAGAATGTTTTTCTTAGGTTATTTCAATCAAGGAGATTACAATTTTGCATTGAAAAAAAAATGTTCGAGTTCATTCCATCCAATGGAGAAGATGTTGTGATTGTGAATGCTTCCAAGTCATTGAAAGGAAAATGGTTAGTTGATAATGTGAAAATGACTCCCGAGGTTGTTTTGCAGAGTACAAAAGTTTTTTTGTTGACTGAATTTTTTGTTGATGTTTTTGCGTTTTCTTCATATCCGCTTTCGTTTCATTGATTTTTTTATGGTTATCAGATTTGATGAAAAATTTTTTCTTGACTGAGTTATAAATAAACTTTATTTATAGATAATAAGTTTATCGGTCGTAATTTTGTTGAGTTTTTCTGTTGATGTTCCAGAATTTTAATGATTTTTCTAGTTATTTGCTTTGTAAAATCCAAGTTTTTGACCTCACATCAAACTTTTTGGCTTCCGCAAAGAATCATAACTTTCATTTTTTTGTTTTTCGTGACACCTTTCAGACTCATTTCTTATTTTTTTAAGAATTGTTCAAAACATCCTTATTTATAATTATCTACAAATATCTATTTTACAATGTACAAATATCATTTAAACCATTTCAAGGTAGATCAGTTTTGAACAAAATTTCTGTTAAAAAACATCTGATAGACATTTTTTCAGAGAATGGACTTTAGCCTATACTTAATACAGAAACTGTACAAACTTGTTTTTCATCATTTTTTTTAATTGAGCGTTTTTTTTTCCACGGTACTTGTTATTTTTTCTTTTCTACTAAAAAAACTAGCTTTTTTGTCTTATTAGGAATCTACTAAAAAAATTAGCTTTTTTGTCTTATTAGGAAGAAATTTCAAAATTTCAGGTTCCTCTTTATTTTCTTATTCTGAATGTGTATATCAAATTTTCCGCAGTTCCCTTAAATTTTTGATCTTTGGTTGGTCTCATTTGGGGCGTCTGTTTTCGTTTCAGACTGAAAACTGAGTTTTATCTTCCTATTAAACGCGAAGAAATGAAGAGACCCGGCAACATTGCTTTACAAGATGGTGTTTTCTGAGTAATGACTTGATTTGTTCCATCTTTGTCATTTTCTCCGTTCACCACTCTCCCTGTCACTTTCTAAACTCTATATCATCCCATACGCCTCCTGAACCTTAAGAAACTCTCGCTTATTCTGTCTTTGGTTGCTTTTTTACATCATTATCAAAAGATGAAATCGTACAGATTAGAACTATCCATATTTTCTCTAACTTTGAGGGTTTGTTTTTCTAATTGCTTGAGTAAAAATTTAGTAAAACTTGTTCGTCTTGACTATCGGAATCAGCTGTACCGACATAATTTTTGTACTCTACAAAACAACCTCGAGAGTCAGTGTCACATTATCAATTAATCATTTTCCTTTCAATGACTTGGATGCATTCACAATCACAACATCTTCTCCATAGGATGGAATGGACGCGAAGATTTTTTTCAAATGCAAAACTGTAATCTCCTTGATTGAAAGAACCTAAGAAAAACATCCTGTTTCTTCCGAATTGTTTGAATTTATGAGGTGAAACGTTTTTTTTAGCTGATAAATCGATTCAACTTGAAACAGTACAAATTTGTCACTTTTCCAAAAAAAAGTAGTATAGAGCAACAAGAGGTCATGACTATTTTCGGAGAGAGGTTAACCTGTCAAAGTAGTGAAAAATATTGTTGTGAAAAAGAGTGAATTTCAAGTGCTGTGAAAAAAAAACGCATAAAATAATAATCATCAACAACAAAATGTTTACAATTTGAGTATAGAGTATAGGCAAAATAAATAAAATAGAGTCCGCATAAGTCCATTTTTTGAACGTTTTTATCTATCAGATGTGTTAAAGGTTTATTGAAATGAAAGTTTTTTTAATGGTCAACCTTTTTTCCTAAAGAATCTCCAAAATAGAATTGACCACCTTTTCTCGCAATATGTATCCTGTTTGTCCCGTCACGTACTCATCCAGATTAACGAAATTTATGCCTATAAAAATTCATCATGTTAGTGCCTCCAGGACCGAAGGCCCTGGAGTCGTTGTGCGGGCATGATGATTTGTCATATGCCTAAATTTTGTTAATCTGGATGAGTATGTGACGGGACAAATTATGTAATTCACTCTTTTTCACAACAATATTTTACAAACAGTTAACACAAAAGTTCATTTTTTTGAGTCTGAGCAACCTGAAAAATATGCTTCCTTTTCACTGTTTTTGCTTGACTGTGAATATTCACCTTTTCTCCATTCGATAACAGAAGATGCCTTCTCTCCAACGTCTCAATCGGACTTTCTCTTTCTATTTACACCCGGAGAAGTGAAAAGAATAGGGGACATCACAATCGAAGATGAAGTTTTTTTTTTTTCGTTTTTTTTACACCACTTGTCTCTTTCCCGCTTTCTCTGGGAATCACTCTATCCCAGTCATTTTCTAAATACACAATCAACTCCAACTCCTCCTGAGCCATTACAAATTCTAACCGGTTTTCCGTCATTGGTCACTTATATACATCATAATTACAAAAATGATGACGCACACTTTGTGGAATGGTTGTAATATCCATAAATTCTCTAACAATGAGGGATCGTTTTTTATTATTGTTCCACTTCTACTTTAACTTCTACTTGCTCATCGTGAAAATCCGAATCCACTCTACCGCCATAATTATTGTACTCTTTAAAAAGAACCTCTGGAATAGTTACCACATCACGGACATCCCATTCTCCTTTCCTTGTTTCGAAGTCTTTACAATCACAACATCTTCTCCATATGATGGAATGTACATGAATATTTTTTTCTAATCACAAACTGTTATCTCGTTGATCGACATAATCTAAGAAAAAAAAAATTCCAGTTCGCATTCTTAATCATTCAAGTTGTGAGATTGAAAAACTTCTGATCTAATTGCAGGATTCAACTGAAAAGAGTAGAAAATATTGCCATCAAATTTTTTAAGTGTTTTTTTTCTCAATTTTCCTTAAGCGCACGAGTCCGAATACAAAAAAGTCATTTTTCTCAAAAACTAGTGGGAATTAAGCGATTTTTTTGAAGGAAAAGTGCTCTACTTTCACTGCTATGCAGTGAAAGCCGGGATTTTTGCGTAGAGTAAAAAATAAATAAAAAAAATCGGGGAAATTTTTTGAAAAAAAAACTCGGAAGGGTCTATATACAATATATGGGTTTTTAATTATGAAATAAAACTAAAACCTCATTTTTTTCAGCTCACAAATCAATATTTTTGATTTATTATTTGTATTTCTTCTAACGATCAGAAAATTACTTGGTTAAAGAACGTAGGGTGGAATTCAGGTCATTGATAGGAAAAGAAAGAAGATGTTCCCTGAACTCCTCAATAGGAAAAAAATTTCAATCTTAAATGACAGAAAATGAAAACCTAATTGAACGAAATCTTACTGGATGAAAAGACTGGAATCACTGAAAGTTGAGAGATGGACGAACAAGCAAGAGGGTTTGAAATTTGAGTGAGATATTGGATGTTGGAGGCAGGATCGATTGATAAATTATGCTGTGTAAGGTAGCAAAAAAATTGTTAGCAAGATAATGAAATAAGAATCCAATGCAAAACGGTAATCAACTAATTTTAATAGAAGACTAATAGGTTGTGACTTGACAGGAAAGTAGAATGTGGAAAACTTCAAGGATATTACAACTTTAAGGAAAAATCTTTGAGAGCAGAGTGGGAAAAAATAGGTTAAAAGTTGCTCGGAATGAATGAATGAGAGATATTAAAGCAACAATGAGAGATAATAAAACTGAATCTGAGCTGTGATAAGGATTGATCAAGAAAAACTTCTATTGGTTCACTCAATTGAATTTCTTTCATTGGCTACTTCAAAGTTTAGGAAAACAATGAAGCTGAAATTTTTAAATTTCAATAGAATATAGAAAAATGTTTAATCAAGGGTAGTTAACTTTCAGGGGATTTATCTTAGATTGAAAACCACTAACTCGGAAAAATAGATAAGTTACTTCAGCTCAATTCCCAATAAGCTGAAAATTTTCAGCGAGACCCAAATCAATTACGCTAAATTATTTCAAGTGAAAAAAGTTATCTGATAAGATTTCATTCCCCCTCAGCAATGTCATAAAGTTATCCACTTAATTAACAATTGAGCAAAATGTCGCCAATGAGTCCTGTCATGTACCCCCAAAAACTAACTCATGTGAAAAAATTAATCTGATAAGATCTTTATTACGTCACCGAGAAAAAACAGATTGAACTAATTGAGTAACATATTAACGCGACTTTGACAGGTTGACCTCTCTGCAAAAATAGGCATGACTTCTTGGTGCTCTATACTACTTTCTTTGGAAAACTGACAAATTTTGTACTCGCTCAAGTTGAATCGATTCAGCAGATAAGAAAATTGTTTCACCTCATAAATTGAAGTAATTCGGAAGAAACAGAATGTTCTTCTTAGTTTATTTCAATCAAGGAGATTACAGTTTGCATTTGAAAAAAAAAATCTTCGAGTCCATTCCATCCTATGGAGAAGATGTTGTGATTGTGAATGCTTCCAAGTCATTGAAAGGATAATGGTTACTTGATAAGGTGAAAATGACTCCCGAGGTTGTTTTGCAGAGTACAAAAGTTTTTTTTGACCGAATTTTTTGTTGATGTTTCGGCGTTTTCTTCATTTCAGCTTTCTTTTCATTGATTTTTTCTGGTTATCAGATTTGATGAAAAATTTTTTCGTGACTGAGTTATAAATAAACTTTATTTATAGATAATAGGTTTATCGGTCGTATTTTTTTGAGTTTTTTTGTTGATGTTCCAAAATTTGAATGATTTTTCTAGTTACTTGTTGAGTAAAATCCAAGTTTTCGACCTCACATCAAACGTTTCGGCTTCCGCAAAGAATCATAACTTTCATTTTTTTGTTTTTTATGACACCTTTCAGACTCATTTCTTATTTTTTTAAGAATTGTTCAAAACATCCTTTTTTATAATTATCTACAAATATCAATTTTACAATGTACAAATATCATTTAAACCATTTCAAGGTAGATCAGTTTTGAACAAAATTTCTGTTCAAAAACATCTGATAGACATTTTTGCAGAGAATGGACTTTAGCCTATACTTAATACAGAAACTGTACAAACTTGTTTTTCATCATTTTTTTTTAATTGAGCGTTTATTTTTCCACTGTACTTGTTATTCTTTCTTTTCTACTAAAAAAATTAGCTGTTTTGTCTTATTAGGAAATTTCAAAATTTCAGGTTCCTCTTTTTTTTCTTATTCTGAATGTGTAAATTAAATTTTCCGCAGTTCGATTAACTTTTTCATCTTTGGTTGGTCTCATTTGGAGCGTCACTTTTCGTTTTAGACTGAAAATTGAGTCTTATCTTCCTATTAACACGCGAAGAAGTGAAAGGATCCGGCAACATTGCGTTTCAAGATAGTGTTTTCTGAATAATGGCTTGATTTTTTCCATCTTTGTCATTTTCTCCGTTAACTACTCTGTCCCTGTCACTTTCTAAATTCTATATCATCCCATACGCCTCCTGAACCATAACAAATTCTCGCTTATTCTGTCTTTGGTTGCTTTTTTACATCATTATCAAAAAATGATATCGTACAGATTAGCCCTATCCATATTTTCTCAAATTTGAGGGTTCGTTTTCCAAATTGTTTGAGTGAAAATACAGTAAAATTTGTTCGTCTTGACTGTCGGAATCAGCTGTACCGACATAATTATTGTACTCTACAAAACAACCTCGAGAGTCGTTTTCTTATTATCAACTAACTTTTTTCCTTTCAATGACTTGGATGCATCCACAATCACAACATCTTCTCCATAGGATGAAATGGACTCGAAGATTTTTTTTCAAATGCAAAACTGTAATCTCCTTGATTGAAAGAACCTAAGAAAAACATCCTGTTTCTTCCGAATTGTTTCAATTTATGAGGTGAAACGTTTTTCTAGTTGATAAATTGATTCAACTTGAGGGAGTACAAAATTTGTCACTTCCTAAAAAAAAGTAAAATAGAGCAACAAGAGGTCATGCCTATTTTCGGAGAGAGGTCAACCTGTCAAAGTCGCGTGAATATGTTACTCATTTAGCTCAATCTGTTTTTTTCTCGGTGACGTAATAAAGATCTTATCAGATCAATTTTTTCACCTGAGTTAATTTTTGGGGGTACATGACCGGACTCATTGGCGACATTTTGCTCAATTGTTAATTAAGTGGATAACTTCATGACATCATGGAGGGGGAATGAAATCTTATCAGATAACTTTTTTCACTTGAAGTAATTTATCGTAATTGATTTGGGTCTCGCTGCAGATTATCAGCTTATCGGGAATTGAACTGAAGAAACTTTATGTATTTTCCCGAGTTAATGGTTTTCAATCTAAGATAAATCCCTAAGCCGCCTGAAAGAAAACTATCCTTGATAATTAAACATCTTTCTTTAATCTATCGAAATTTAAAATTTTCAGCTTCATTGTTTTCCTAAACTTTTTAGTAGCCAATGAAAGAAATTCAATTGAGTGAACCAATAGAAGTTTTTCTTGATCAATCCTTATCACAGCTCAGATTCAGTTTTATTATCTCTCATTGTTGTTTTAATATCTCTCATTCAATCTTTTCGAGCTATTTTTATTGGATTTTTTTACACTCTGTTCTCAAAGATTTTTCCTTGCAGTTGTACTATCCTTGCGTTTTCCATATTCTACTTTCCTGTAAAGTGAAAACCTGTTAGTCTTCTATTAAAATTGTTGATTACCGTTTTGCAGTGGAGTCTTATTTCATTATCTTGCTAACAATTTCTTTGCTACCTTACACAGCTTAATTTATCAATCGATCCTGCCTTCAACATCCAATATCTCACTTAAACTTCAAACCCTCTTGCTTGTTCGTCCATCTCTCATTTTTTCAGTGGTTCCAGTCTTTTCATCAAGTAAGATTTTTTCAATCAACTTTTCTTTTTCTGTTATCTAAGGTTGAAATTTTTTTTGCTACTGAAGTGTTCAGGGAACTTTTTTTCCTTTTCCTACCAATTTAGTAGAAGTACACATAATAAATCAAAAATAGTGATTTGTGGGCTGAAACAAAATGAGGTTTCAGTTTTATTTCACAATTAAAAACTCATATTGTATATAGACCGTTTCGAGTTTTTTTTTAAATTTATTTTCCAATTGTTTTTATTTATTTTTATTCTACGCAAAAATCCCGGCTTCGACTGCTTCGCAGTGAAAGTTGAGCACTTTTTCTTCATGAAAAAGCTCATTTCCCAGTAGTGTTTGTAAAAATTAACTTTTTTGGATTCGGACCCGTGCGCTTACGGAAAATTAAGGAAAATCACTTAAAAAGTTGCTGGCAAGGTTTTCTACTCTTTCCAGTTGAATCCTGCAATTAGATCACAAGTTTTCAATCTCACAATTTGAACGGTTAAGAATGCGAACTGGAAGTTTTTTCTTAGATTATGACGATCAAAGAGATAACAGTTTGTGATTGGAGAAAAATATTGACGTACATTCAATCATATGGAGAAGATGTTGTGATTGTAAAAGCTTTCGAAACAAGGAAAGGAGAAGGGGGTCCGTGATGTGGCAACTATTTCAGAGGTTCTTTTTAAAGAGAACATAATTATGTCGGTACAGTGGATTCGGATATTCACGAAGAGCAAGTAGAAGTTGACTTTTATTGGAATAAAAATAAAAAACGATCCCTCAATGTTGGAGAAAATATGGATATTACAACAATTCCACAAAGTGTGCTTCATCATTTTTGTAATTATAATGTATGTAAGCGATCAATAATGGAAAACCAGTTAGGACTTGTAATGGCTCAGGAGGAGTTGGAGTTGATTTGGACTTTAGAAAACGACTTTGATAGAGTGATTCCCAGAGAAAGCGAGAAAGAGACAAGTGATATAGAAAAAAAAGAAAAATTCCGTCTTCGAATGCTATGTCCCCTATTCTTTTCACTTCTCTGGGTGTAAATAGAAAGAGAAAGTTCGACTCTTCGCTATAAAAGGAAACTGACAACCGATTGAGACGTTGTAAAGATCGCATCTTCTGTTATCGGATGTAGAAAAGGTGGATATTCACCGTCAAGCTAAAAAAGGGAAAAGGAAGCATATTTTTTGAGGTTGCTCAGACTCAAAAAAAGGATTTTTTTTTGTTAACTGTTTGTAAATTATTGTGGTGAAAAAGAGTGAATTACAAGTACTGTGAAAAAAAACGCATAAAATCATAATCATCAACAACAAAATTTTTACAATTTGATTATAGAGTATAGACAAAATAAATACAATAGAGTCCGCATAAGTCCATTTTCTGAAGGTTTTTATCTATCAGATGTGTTAAAAGTTTATTGAAATGAAAGTTTTTGTAATGGTCAACCTTTTTTCCTGAGGAATCTCCAAAATAGAATTGATCACCTTTTCTCGCAATAAGTATCCAATTTGTCCCGTCACATACTGATCCAAAAATTACCTCAAGTGGAAAAGTTAATCTGATAAGATCTTTATTACGTCACCGAGAAAAAACAAATTGAGTAACCTAATCACGCGGCTTTGACAGGTTGACCTCTCTCCGAAAATGGGCATGACTTCTCGTTGCTCTAAACTACTTTCTTTGGAAAAGTGAAAAATTTTGTACTCGCTCAAGTTGAACCGATTTAGCAGATAAGAAAAATGTTTCTCCTCATAATTTGAAACAACTTGGAAGAAACAGAATGTTTTACTTAGGTTGTTTCAATCAGGGAGATTACAGTTAGGCATTTGAAAAAAGTCTTAGAGTCCATTCCATCCTATGGAGAAAAGGTTGTGATTGTGAATGCTTCCTAGTCATTGAACGGAAAATGGTTATTTGATCATGTGAAAACGACTCACGAGGTTGTTTTGCAGAGTACAAAAAAAATTTTGTCTAATTTTTTTGTTGATGTTTTGGCGTTTTCTTCATATCAGGTTTCTTTTCATTGATTTCTTTATGGCTATCAGATTTGATCAAATTTTTTTCTGTGACTGACTTATAAATAAACTTTATTTATAGATAATAAATTTATCGGTAGTAATTTTTTGAGTTTTTTTTGTTGATGTTCCAAAAATTGAATGATTTTTCTAGTTATTTGTTTTGTAAAATCCAAGTTTTTGACCTCACATCAAACTTTTCGGCTTCCGCAAAGAATCATAACTTTCATTTTTTTTGTTTTTCGTGACAGCTTTCAGACTCATTTCTTATTTATTTAAGAAATGTTCAAAACATCCTCTTTTGCAATTATCTACAAATATCAATTTTATAAAGTACAAATATCATTTAAACCATTTCATTGTAGATCAGTTTTGAACAAAATTTCTGTTCAAAAACATCTGATAGACATTTTTTCAGAGAATGGACTTTAGCCTATACTTAATACAGAAATTGTACAAACTTGTTTTTCATCAATTTTTTAATGGAGCGTTTATTTTTCCACGGTACTTGTTCTTCTTTCTTTTCTGGTAAAAAAATTAGCTAACTAGGAAGAAATCTCAAAATTTCAGTTTTTTTTTTATTTTCTTATTTTGAATCTGTATATCAAATTTTCCGCAGTTCGATTAACTTTTTCATCTTTGGTTGGTCTCATTTGGAGAGTCACTTTTCGTTTTAGACTGAAAATTGAGTCTTATCTTCCTATTAACACGCGAAGAAGTGTAAGGATCCGGCAACATTGCGTTACAAGATGGTGTTTTCTGAATAATGGCTTGATTTTTTCCATCTTTGTCATTTTCTCCGTTAACCACTTTGTCCCTGTCACTTTCTAAAATTTATATCATCCTATACGCCTCCTGAACTATAACAAATTTTCGCTTATTCTGTCTTTGGTTGCTTTTTTACATCATTATCAAAAAATGATATCGCACAGATTAGAACTATTCAATTTTTCTCTAACTTTGAGGGTTCGTTTTCCAAATTGTTTGAGTAAAAACACAGTAAAATTTGTTCGTCTTGACTGTCGGAATCAGCTGTACCGACATAATTATTGTACTCTACAAAACAACCTCGAGAGTCGTTGTCACATTATCAACTAACCTTTTTCCTTTCAATGACTTGGATGCATTCACAATCACAACATCTTCTCCATAGGATGGAATGGACTCGAAGATTTTTTTCAAATGCAAAACTGTAATCTCCTTGATTGAAAGAACCTAAAAACAATATTCTGTTTTTTCCGAAGTGTTTCAATTTATGAGGTGAAACGTTTTTCTTAGCTGCTAAATCGATTCAACTTGAGCGAGTACAAAATTCGTCGCATTTCCAAAAAAACTATTTGGAATTTTCTAATTTTGATTGAAGAATAAGTGTTTTAGTTTCACTGCCAAGAAGTAAGAAACGTAATTTTTAAGTGGAAACGAACGGTTTGAAACAGCGAAAAAAATTTCCTGAGGGTTCTATGTACACTATGCTATTTTTCAATCTACACTATATATTGGATTTTTATGTACACTGGTTTTTTTTGTACGTTGGTGCAATATTTCTTACGAGCAGCAGAATATTTAGGAAGTTGTCTTAGTGGATATAATCAATTTCAGTGATAGAAAGCTGATAGGCAGTAACGAAATAGCCTCAAAATTCTTGGGTAGAATTGAGTTTGATTATTTTTAAGATAAAATTCAATTCATAAAAAACTCACTAATGAAAACACTGGATTCACTGGAGTATTGAGAAATAGATGAACCCGTAAGTTTGTGAGACATGTTGGATGATGTATGAAGAAAATAGCAACAATGTAGTACAATGAAATCCCGACGAAGAAAAATACTATTCACTTACACCCTACCCCACACTAATGCAACCGTTAAAAAAGTTTTCACCCGAAAGCATTCAAGCAATTGCCCGCAACCCAAATATCGATCTACAACCGATAGGAGTATACTCTAAATCAGATATAAAACATCACATCGTACACAACAATTTCAAGAATTACTAACACAAGTGGACACTATACAACGACAATCAACAGATCAAAATTTATGAAAATTTGCAGAAGCCGCAGGCTTTTTAGACATTTACACACAAGACTACAGCTGATATTTTAAAGATATTAAAGACTACATATACTTAAACGGCAAAAAATATAGACCACAAGATGTTTCACTTATAAATATTTTTAGTTTCGTAACCCTAAAAAACGAAATCCTTGTCTTTCTAGGATGGCCCTATTACATCTTAGAAAGATTGACTATATTATACGCAATGTTTAATTTTATCGGATTTCTTTTTTCATTACTAAAAGGAATCTATAATACATGCGCAATACACAAACAAGTAAACCGACAAGCAAGCGTAGCACGCATACTATTTGCTGGACTTTTTGGAATATTCTCATCATCAATAAACAAAATATTATTAGATGCACAAATCAAAGATTATAATACAAAAATATCAACAAAACCGAATACATATGACGAATCGCAAAACAATACAAATATATTACCTACAGCACCACAATTACCAAACTTACATCACAACCATCCATTATCATTAGTTTCACGAAATTTTCGAAACCTAGCAATCCCAAACCCTACAAACATTAGACCCAGTAATATCCAAAGCCCAATTCGACAAATAGTAACACAACATTCCCAAAATGATGACACATATGAACAAATAATTGAACAGCCCCATACCACCACTTTTCAATCTCAAAATAGTCATTTTTTCGGCCCACGATGAGCATACAAATTGGATCACTCCACTGTTCCAACTCCCACTCTGCCAATCTCCAAAACCCAATCCCTATTATCCCACTTTTTGTCTTTCCGCCACCTGATTCACCTCAAATTAACACTCCATCCAGCATGAATTCTGATACTAACCCAGATGTCACAGTTTTTCAAGCCATATCACAATTTGCAAATTCCGACAGATAAACCCCCGATGAATTTGCCGACTTCGAACCATCGCCTTCTACAAATTCCCAAACCAGCCCTTCTACATTTTCCAAACCTCCCTTTCGACCTATTCAATCTCAAACATATTCCATATCACCCTGTACTTCTTCCCACGTTTCCCAAGTAACCCCAACATATTCCCCATTTATTTCTGAACGTTCCACAAACAATTCTACTAATAATCTTCAAGTTTCTGACGAACTACAAAATTTTATAACACTACAGCAACAATTACACTACCCTCACACCCTAACCAGTCATCAGTTATCATCCACAACAACACCATCAAACCCACCAGCTCCCACACCTACATCAGACTACACTCTATCACTAATTCAGTCATCCACATCAACAGAATCATCCACTAGTACTAGCCGTGCTTATAGAATTTTTAAACGTAAATTCCTAGCTACACCTATTGGTTATTAAACTAAACTCGGACAGTGAATTACTGTTAAGTTCAATTTGTATTTGCATTGAGATGAGTAGTAGCTACACCTATTGGTAATTAAACTAAACTCGAACAATGAATTACTGTTAAGTTCAATTTGTATTTGCATTAGTTTAATTACGAGTAGTTGTAGCTACTCTTCCATTGATTCTATTTGCGTACACCGATAATTAAATGAATGAGGAAAATGAAATCTTTTAAGGGATTATATAAATATATTGTTCCTGATATCTTTGCTGGACATTAACCCCTAAAGTCGCGATTAGATGACAAAAAATATCTCAGTTGGAAAAAGAAGAGTTATGAAAAGTTTTTATTAGACCCATAAAAAAGATAAGGCTAGATTAGAAACGATATCATGTGAACACGTTGACCTTTGAAAACTGTCCGCCAAAATTGCAGCACATCAGGTTGCCTTATACCACTCAAGTTCAACAAAAAAAGATGCTACCCTCATCCAAGTTTAGGCGTAAATAATCGATTATAACGGATTATTATGATGATTTTTTGACAATTATACTCGATTATAATTACCAAAATTAGGTCCTTAAGGGATTTATAATTGATTATAATCGTGATATTTTCCAAGAGATTATAATCTCTTATAATCGATTATAATTGATTATAGTTCTTATTAAAAACCCTTAAAATCAATTATAGTCGATTATAATCTCTTATTTTGCCGGAATTTTCCTATTTTCGAATTGTATCTTATGGGTTATTCTTTTTGTGTCAATAAGAAAATCTCTAAAAGAGAGATCTCTGGAACACTTTGGTTCATCTGAACACAAAGTTTTACCACGAAGCAAAAGTTTCACAGAGATCCTTTCATATGACTGGAAAGGTTCTCGCGGTAGATGAAAGATAATTTTTCCGAATCAATCTTGAAACTAAATCAATTTACTGATGTTTTGGTGCTTATAAAAGCCTAAAATATGCATCACAAAACAACTCTAATGGGGAAGAAATGGAAAAAAACTTATAAATATGAATAAATGGAAAGTTTTGAAAAATTTTCTCTCATTTTTCATAGGAACCAACGTCCACAAAAAGCATAAAATATAAGCAATTTAGATGCAACTTCGAAGACAAAAATGGACAAACAACAGGGATTATAATCAATTATAATCGATTATAATGGATTTTTGTGCAAAACTAACGAAATAGAATTTTGAAAAAAAATAATGGATTATAATCAATCATAATCGATTATAATTGTATCGAAAAATAGAAGAATAAATAATCGATTATTATGGATTATAATTAAATATAATTTGATTTGAAAAAAAAGAGATTATAATCAATCATTAATTGATTAAAATCGATTGTTTCTCAATTTTAGTGAGACTGGTACTAAAATCGTAATATAATCGATTATTAACGCTTGAAACTGGATGCGGGTGTCTTTTTTGACTTTAAATGCGCAATTGAATGGCTCTCGATTACTGTCGATCAGCTCATCTCATATACTGTGGTCAAATAATTCATATCTAAGTTAGCAACCTAAGGCGACGTAGATTTAGATCTAAGAAGCATAGTAACATATCGAATAAATAGATTCGATTAGTTAATATGATCGGGTTCTAAATGATAAGGCACAACAACCACCATGCCTCAGGGCCACTATTAGATAGTTATTTAGAGGTGTATTTGCACCTGAAAGATAACAAAAATTATCTAGTTTAAAATGCCATTTCTGTTTTATAAATCTGGGTTCAAGTTATAACCTCTTGTTGCTTGCTGCTCACAAATAAAGCTATTGAATAATTTTTTTTGTTGTTTTGAATAAATTCATTCTTGTCATGAAAAAGCTTCACACACGGGAAATCATTCTGATATCTGTTTTTGTTTTTCAGATCAAGGGTCCGAGTACATAGTCGCGAACGGACAGTATCAAGCGCACCCCCTCACACTTAATGACAATGGGGGCAACTGCATACCTGTCGGGGGCGGCGGCAGTCCCCCCACGCCGTCAGCAGAAATGCTCTACCACCCCGCCAATGCAATTCTACCCCATTCAGCTAGGCATGCAATGGGCATGGATAACGATATCTACGAGGCTCTGAACCAGCGCAAGTACAACATGAATTTACAACCAGCGCAGGTCACAAGGGATCACTAGAAGTGAACAGAGGTCAAGATCAAATGAGTCTAAATGGGGCTATGAATACTGATGAGATATACAAAATGGAAAAAGACTTCTCAAGTATCGACAACATTTTGAACTTGAGTAACTACCAATGTGGCAAAGTTGGGAGCGTCATAAGTGAATCTAGTGATCAGGGCGAATACCATCATAAGGCGTCATTGACGAACAAAGGCCGGAGCCATGCTGGGGTGAAAAACAAGCACAAACCTCCTCTGCCTGTGAGGTGTCTCAATGGAGAAGCCTTTCCCAATACTCACTCGACCATTTCATCGAATAACTCAACTGATTAGTGAAACGAGTTATGTGAATTTATACCAACAAAGATATCTCGGCTCTTTTCCAGTTCCCCCCTTTCAAAATACCGAGTTTTATGAGCTCTTTTCCAGTTCCCCCCCTTCAAAATACCGAATTTTATGTTTGTTTTACGTGTTATTACGGCTAAATGCGTGATTTTACGCTGTAAAGTATGAAGAACAAATCTGTTCAGAATTGTCGATTTGTTCACCACGCCAAATTTCATTGCATTATAAAAAATACCAACTATTTATTTAAAAACAATTTTTAAACAATTTGCAAATTTTTTTGGAGAATATACCCTTGTTGAAATTTGTTGGGCTACGTAAGGAGCTCACTTTGTTATAATTATGGCTGTGACCGACTGGGTATTTTTGGCGTAAACTTTGATTAACTAAGAAAAGCCAAAATGACCCATTTTTGGGGTAAATTTTTGGGACAGAATTTTGCAAAACAAATTACACCATATTAATTCTGCTAAAATTTTTAGCATGTTTTGTCTTCATAAGTTTTCACCTAAACTCAACCCAATTTGAGAAAAACGCGTTTTAAATTTCAAATTTAACGCGTTTTGTCCGGTTAAATTAAATCAGCACTGTAGTTGTTTTACGTGTTATTATGACTTAATGCGTGATGTTACGATGTAAGGTATGAAGAACAAATTTGTTCCTTATAGCTATTTCGTTCACCATGCCAAATTTCATTGCATTATAAACTTGCTACAATAATTTTTAAAAGTGAATTTCAAATGGGGGGGGGGGGGTGGAAATGAGCTAATTTGGTGCTCATAATTCTCCAAACACATCTTGACTCTTCCCCCTCCCCCTCACCAGCAAATTTTTACTAATAAAATTTTTGTTCACATTGTCCGATTATTATGAAAATTGGCATGCGAACTAGTTCAGCCCTGACAAACATATTTGGTTGCAGAAGTGTGCCGGGGGGGGGGGGGGAGATCAAAGTTTTCCAAAGGGTCCCCATTTGGTATAATTCTTCGACATCCATTTATAGCTGACCAACCTAAAATATTTGGCGCCAATATACCTAAACTTGATGGGGAAGCGCGCGCCGAAATTACGCAATTTTTCGGTCAGTTTTTTTTAAATGCTCAAAGTGTCATTTTTAGAGTCATTTTTTTCAAAAATTTGTCTATAAAGAAGAAAATTTGTCTATAGTATTTTCAGAGAGCTCGGAAAACCAAATTGGTCGACCTATGAAAAAAGTCGACGACGCTTTTTGAGGTGGCCAGGGAGGAGTGGGGCTCACATTTGGTTTTCATCTTCAATTTTTAAAAATAAATTGTTCAGTCATATAATCTTTTGATCAATGGCGAGAGAAATTGCAATGTCTTACGTAGACCAGAAACGGAATTTATGACATGTTCTGTAAATTTTGCCTGCATTTTCAATTTTCGCTACGGGATGAGGATCTTCATAAACTAACATGCAGCTCATATAGGAGCGAAGTGCCCTTAATTCTCAGCCGTAAAGACACTTGGCTGCAAAAATAGCAAAAGCTTTTGGTTAAGTTAGCGAATTATGCATGTACAACCGTTTTAAAAGTTATCATGATTTAACATAAAATTTTCACTTGAAACGTCTCATTCCAAAATTAAATGCTTAAAACACGTAAATTGCCAAAATGACGTTGCCAAGTAGAAACTTTTTTGCTGTTAATTTCATACACTTTTAATTCTTGCTTACATTAGTTAATCATTAGTCAATGTATTAAAACGGTTGAAAAGTAGAAAGTTGCTGATATTTTCTTCATAGATCAGTTGAGTTGTCTGAATCACTAGTGGTTATTAAATTAACACAAATTAAAAGTTTAATTGAATGTTTTTTGGACCTATTTTTGTTCAACTGAACCCGCTGGCTGTATTTGACGATTACTGAAAACCCTGTTTAAGTTTTTTTTCTACTGAATTATCCTTGTTATAATTTTTCTGTCCTGTTTGAAAAGAAATTCAATGTCTTCCATTTTTCATGTTTCAAAAGAAATTTGTTCTTTTATTACAAATCATAGAACTGACCTGTCCTCTCCGAATAGCTCGAGGATGTTTTGTTCAATAATGAAGTATTTTTTCAGCGATTGTCGTCTAAATTGAAATTGGCCATTGAATCATGTGTCTTGTTGCCAATTTTTTGTTTTATTTTTTTTTCAAAACGCCCGACAGGCAATTATTTTTTTTGTCATTGTTTGATGTTGTTTTTTGTTCCGACTTTCGCTACGAAAGTAACGAAATATTTGTGCTCGGGGTGGGTTTTTTTCTTCAGACAAATTTCGACTTTTTAACTAGCCAATTTTGACGGAATTTTTTAAATTCATTCGAAAGGTATTGTTGTCTTGAGCTCAAATTTGAAAAGTAATTTCACCTGTGATCATTTTTCGTAAAGTTATGGGGGTTTAAAGATTGTTATTTTGGCCAATTTGTGACAATTGACGCGCGATATAACTCGCTCTATTGACGCGTAAGCGGAGATTTAATCCTTCTTAGAAATTGTTCCAAATTGGTTGAAAGGAGCTTATTTGCCAAAATTGATTTGTTACAAGGAACCAAATTTCTCTTTTTGTACCTTATATGCCGTGTGGGGGGATGATTTTTATTTAAAAAAATCGAATTTTAGGAAAACAAATTTTCATTTTGTTTTATTTCATTTATTTTTTACATGTTATCACTGCTCCATAAACCTTAAAGGCAGTCGGAACATTCAAGGCTTCGCCCCGATACGAGCAGTCTTGTTCCGACTTTCGATACGAAAGTAACGAAATATTTGTGCTCGGGTTGGGTTTTTTTTCTTCAGACAAATTTCGACTTTTTAACTAGCCATTTTTGACGGAATTTTTAAAATTCATTCGAAAGGTATTGTTGTCTTGAGCTCAAATTTGAAAAGTTATTTCACCTGTGATCATTTTTCGTAAAGTTATGGGGGTTTAAAGATTGTTATTTTGGCCAATTTGTGACAATTGACGCGCGATATAACTCGCTCTATTAACTCGTAAGCGGAGATTTAATCCTTCTTAGAAATCGTTCCAAATTGGTTGAAAGGAGCTTATTTGCCAAAATTTATTTGTTACAAGGAACCAAATTTCTCTTTTTGTACCTTATATGCCGTGTGGGGGGATGATTTTTATTTAAAAAAATCGAATTTTAGGAAAACAAATTTTCATTTTATTTTATTTCTTTTATTTTTTCCATGTTATCACTGCTCCATAAACCTTAAAGGCAGTCGGAACATTCAGGGCTTCGCCCCGATACGAGCAGTCTTGTTCCGACTTTCGATACGAAAGTAACGAAATATTTGTGCTCGGGTTGGGTTTTTTTCTTCAGACAAATTTCGACTTTGTAACTCGCAATTTTTGACGGAATTTTTTAATATCATTCGAAAGGTATTGTTGTCTTGAGCTCAAATTTGAAAAGTTATCTCACTTGTGCTCATTTTTCGTAAAGTTATAGGGGTTTAAAGATTGTTATTTTGGCCAATTTGTGACAAATAACGCGCGATATAACTCGCTCTATTAACGCGTAAGCGGCGATTTAATCAGTCTTAGAAATCGTTCCAAATTGGTTGAAAGGAGCTTATTTGCCAAAATTGATTTGTTACAAGGAACCAAATTCTCTTTTTGTACTTTTTATGGCGTGTGGGGGGATAATTTTTATATAAAAAAATCGAATTTTAGGAAAACAAATTTTCTTTTTGTTTTATTTCATTTAATTTTTCCATGTTATCACTGCTCCATAAACCTTAAAGGCAGTCGGAAAATTCAGGGCTTCGCCCCGATACGAGCAGTCTCGTTCCGACTTTCGAAACGAAAGTAACGAAATATTTGTGCTCGGGGTGGATTTTTTTCTTCAGACAAAATTCGACTTTTTAACTAGCCATTTTTGACGGAACTTTTGTAAATCATTCGAAAGGTATTGTTGTCTTGAGCTCAAATTTGAAAAGTTATTTCACCTGTGATCATTTTTCGTAAAGTTATGGGGGTTTAAAGATTGTTATTTTGGCCAATTTGTGACAATTAACGCGCGATATAACTCGCTCTATTAACGCGTAAGCGGAGATTTAATCCTTCTTAGAAATCGTTCCAAATTGGTTGAAAGGAGCTTATTTGCCAAAATTGATTTGTTAAAACGAACCAAATTTCTCTTTTTGTATTTTATATGCCGTGTGGGGGGATGTTTTTTATTTAAAAAAATCGAATTTTAGGAAAACAAATTTTCATTTTGTTTTATTTCATTTAATTTTTCCATGTTATCACTGCTCCATAAACTTTAAAGGCAGTCGGAACATTCAGGGTTTCGCCCCGATACGAGCAGTCTTGTTCCGACTTTCGATACGAAAGTAACGAAATATTTGTGCTCGGGTTGTTTTTTTTTTCTTCAGACAAATTTCGACTTTTTAACTCGCAATTTTTGACGGAATTTTTTTATATCATTCGAAAGGTATTGTTGTCTTGAGCTCAAATTTGAAAAGTTATTTCACTTGTGCTCATTTTTCGTAAAGTTATTGGGGTTTAAAGATTGTTATTTTGGCCAATTTGTGACAATTAACGCGCGATATATTTCGCTCTATTAACGCGTAAGCGGCGATTTAATCCGTCTTAGAAATCGTTCCAAATTGGTTGAAAGGAGCTTATTTGCCAAAATTGATTTGTTACAAGGAACCAAATTTCTCTTTTTGTACTTTATATGCCGTGTGGGGGGATAATTTTCATAAAAAAAATCGAATTTTAGGAAAACAAATTTTCATTTGTTTTATTTCATTTAATTTTTCCATGTTATCACTGCTCCATAAACCTTAAAGGCAGTCGGAAAATTCAGGGCTTCGGCCCGATACGAGCAGTCTCGTTCCGACTTTTGATACGAAAGTAACGAAATATTTGTGCTCGGGGTGGGTTTTTTTTCTTCAGACAAAATTCGACTTTTTAACTAGCCATTTTTGACGGAATTTTTTAAAACCATTCGAAAAGTATTGTTGTCTTGAGCTCAAATTTGAAAAGTTATTTCACCTGTGCTCGTTTTTTGTAAAGTTATGGGGGTTTAAAGATTGTTGTTTTGGCCAATTTGTGACAATTAACTCGCGATATAACTCGCTCTATTAACGCGTAAGCGGAGACCTAATCCTTCTTGGAAATCGTTCCAAATTAGTTGAAAGGAGCTTATTTGCCAAAATTGGTTTGTTACAAGGAACCAAATTTCTCTTTTTGTACTTTATATGCCGTGTGGGGGGATGATTTTTATTTAAAAAAATCGAATTTTAGGAAAACAAATTTTCATTTTGTTTTATTTCATTTAATTTTTCTATGTTATCACTGCTCCGTAAACCTTAAAGGCAGTCGGAACATTCAGGGCTTCGCCCCGATACGAGCAGTCTTGTTCCGATTTCGATACGAAAGTAACGAAATATTTGTGCTCGGGTTGGGTTTTTTTCTTCAGACAAATTTCGACTTTTTAACTCGCAATTTTTGACAGAATTTTTTTTATCATTCGAAAGGTATTGTTGTCTTGAGCTCAAATTTGAAAAGTTATTTCACTTGTGCTCATTTTTCGTAAAGTTATAGGAGTTTAAAGATTGTTATTTTGGCCAATTTGTGACAATTAACGCGCGATATAACTCGCTCTATTAACGCGTAAGCGGCGATTTAATCCGTCTTAGAAATCGTTCTAAATTGGTTGAAAGGAGCTTCTTTGCCAAAATTGATTTGTTACAAGGAACCAAATTTCTCTTTTTGTACTTTATATGCCGTGTGGGGGGAAATTTTTATTTAAAAAAAATCGAATTTTAGGAAAACAAATTTTCATTTTGTTTTATTTCATTTAATTTTTCCATGTTATCACTGCTCCATAAACTTTAAAGGCAGTCGGAAAATTCAGGGCTTCGCGCCGATACGAGCAGTCTCGTTCCGACTTTCGATACGAAAGTAACGAAATATTTGTGCTCGGGGTGGGTTTTTTTTCTTCAGACAAAATTCGACTTTTTAACTAGCCATTTTTGACGGAACTTTTAAAATCATTCAAAAGGTATTGTTGTCTTGAGCTCAAATTTGAAAAGTTATTTCACCTGTGATCATTTTTCGTAAAGTTATGGGGGTTTAAAGATTGTTATTTTGGCCAATTTGTGACAATTAACGCGCGATATAACTCGCTCTATTAACGCGTAAGCGGAGATTTAATCCTTCTCAGAAATCGTTCCAAATTGGTTGAAAGGAGCTTATTTGCCAAAATTGATTTGTTAAAAGGAACCAAATTTCTCTTTTTATACTTTATATGCCGTGTGGGGGGATGTTTTTTTTTAAAAAAAATCGAATTTTAGGAAAACAAATTTTCATTTTGTTTTATTTCATTTAATTTTTCCATGTTATCACTGCTCCATAAACCTTAAAGGCAGTCGGAACATTCAGAGCTTCGCCCCGATACGAGCAGTCTTGTTCCGACTTTCGATACGAAAGTAACGAAAGATTTGTGCTCGGGTTGGGTTTTTTTTCTTCAGACAAATTTCGACTTTTTAACTCGCAATTTTTGACGGAATTTTTTTATATCATTCGAAAGGTATTCTTGTCTTGAGCTCAAATTTGAAAAGTTATTTCACTTGTGCTCATTTTTCCTAAAGTTATAGGGGTTTAAAGATTGTTATTTTGGCCAATTTGTGACAATTAACGAGCGATTTAACTCGCTCTATTAACGCGTAAGCGGCGATATAATCCGTCTTAGAAATCGTTCCAAATTGGTTGAAAGGAGCTTATTTGCCAAAATTGATTTGCTACAAGGAACCAAATTTCTCTTTTTGTACTTTATATGCCGTGTGGGGGGATAATTTTTATAAAAAAAAGTCGAATTTTAGGAAAACAAATTTTCATTTTGTTTTATTTCATTTAATTTTTCCATGTTATCACTGCTCCATAAACCTTAAAGGCAGTCGGAAAATTCAGGGCTTTGCCCCGATACGAGCAGTCTCGTTCCGACTTTCGATACGAAAGTAACGAAATATTTGTGCTCGGGGTGGGTTTTTTTTTCTTCAGACAAAATTCGACTTTTTAACTAGCCATTTTTGACGGAATTTTTTAAAATCATTCGAAAGGTATTGTTGTCTTGAGCTCAAATTTGAAAAGTTATTTCACCTGTGCTCGTTTTTTGTAAAGTTATGGGGGTTTAAAGATTGTTATTTTGGCCAATTTGTGACAATTACTTCGCGATATAACTCGCTCTAATAACGCGTAAGCGGAGACCTAATCCTTCTTAGAAATCGTTCCAAATTGGTTGAGAGCTTATTTGCCAAAATTGATTTGTTACAAGGAACCAAATTTCTCTTTTTGTACTTTATATGCCGTGAGGGGGATGGTTTTTATTTAAAAAAATCGAATTTTAGGAAAACAAATTTTCATTTTGTTTTATTCCATTTGATTTTTCTATGTTATCACTGCTCCATAAACCTTAAAGGCATTCGGAACACTCAGGGCTTCGCCCCGATACGAGCAGTCTTGTTCCGATTTTCGATACGAAAGTAACGAAATATTTGTGCTCGGGGTGGGTTTTTTTTCTTCAGACAAATTTCGACTTTTTAACTAGACATTTTTGACGGAATTTTTTAAAATCATTCGAAAAGTATTGTTGTCTTGAGCTCAAATTTGAAAAGTTATTTCACCTGTGATCATTTTTCGTAAAGTTATGGGGGTTTACAGATTGTTATTTTGGCCAATTTGTGACAATTAACGCGCGAAATAACTCGCTCTTTTAACCCTTAAGCGGCGATTTAATCCGTCTTAGAAATCGTTCTAAATTGGTTGAAAGGAGCTTATTTGCCAAAATTAATTTGTTACAAAGAACCAAATTTCTCTTTTTTTACTTTATATGCCGTGTGGGGGGATACTTTTTAAAGAAATCGAATTTTAGGAAAACAAATGTTCATTTTGTTTTATTTCATTTAATTTTTCCATGTTATCACTGCTCCATAATTCTTAAAGGCAGTCGGAACATTCAGGGCTCCGCCCCGATACGAGCAGTCTTGTTCCGACTAGTGGTTTTTAAATTAACACAAATTAAAAGTTTGATGGAATGTTTTTTGGACCTATTTTTGTTCTACTGAACCCGCTGGCTGTATTTGACGATTACTGAAAACCCTGTTTAAGTTCTTTTTCTACTGAATTATCCTTGTTATAATTTTTTGTCCTGTTTGAAAAAAAAATTCAATGTCTTCCATTTTTCATGTTTCAAAAGAAATTTGTTCTTTTATTACAAATCATAGAACTGACCTGTCCTCTCCGAATAGCTCGAGGATGTTTTGTTCAATAATGAAGTATTTTTTCAGCGATTGTCGTCTAAATTGAAATTGGCCATTGAATCATGTGTCTTGTTGCCAATTTTTTGTTTTATTTTTTTTTCAAAACGCCCGACAGGCAATTATTTTTTTTGTCATTGTTTGATGTTGTTTTTTGTTCCGACTTTCGCTACGAAAGTAACGAAATATTTGTGCTCGGGGTGGGTTTTTTTTTCAGACAAATTTCGACTTTTTAACTAGCCATTTTTGACGGATTTTTTTAAAGTCATTCGAAAAGTATTGTTGTCTTGAGCTCAAATTTGAAAAGTTATTTCACCTGTGATCATTTTTCGTAAAGTTATGGGGGTTTAAAGATTGTTATTTTGGCCAATTTGTGACAATTAACGCGCGATATAACTCGCTTTATTAACGCGTAAGCGGAGATTTAATCCTTCTTAGAAATCGTTCCAAATTGCTTGAACGGAGCTTATTTGCCAAAATTGATTTGTTACAAGGAACCAAATTTCTCTTTTTGTACTTTATATGCCGTGTGGGGGGATGATTTTTATTTAAAAAAAATCGAATTTTTGGAAAACAAATTTTCATTTTGTTTTCTTTTTCATTTAATTTTTCTATGTTATCACTGCTCCATAAACCTTAAAGGCAGTCGGAAAATTCAGGGCTTCGCCCCGATACGAGCAGTCTTGTTCGTTTTCGATACGAAAGTAACGAAATATTTGTGCTCGGGGTGGGTTTTTTTCTTCAGACAAATTTCGACTTTTTAACTCGCAATTTTTGACGGAATTTTTTATATCATTCGAAAGGTATTGTTGTCTTGAGCTCAAATTCGAAAATTTATTTCACTTGTGCTCATTTTTCGTAAAGTTATGGGGGTTTAAAGATTGTTATTTTGGCCAATTTGTGACAATTAACGCGCGATATAACTCGCTCTATTAACGCGTAAGCGGCGGTTTAATCCGTCTTAGAAATCTTTCCAAATTGGTTGAAAGGAGCTTATTTGCCAAAATTGATTTGTTACAAGGAACCAAATTTCTCTTTTTGTACTTTATATGCCGTGTGGGGGGATAATTTTTATTAAAAAAAATCGAATTTTAGGAAAACAAATTTTAATTTTGTTTTATTTCATTTAATTTTTCCATGTTATCACTGCTCCATAAACCTTAAAAACAGTCGGAAAATTCAGGGCTTCGCCCCGATACGAGCAGTCTTGTTCCGACTTTTGATACGAAAGTAACGAAATATTTGTGCTCGGGTTGGGTTTTTTTTCTTCAGACAAATTTCGACTTTTTAACTAGCCATTTTTGACGGAATTTTTTAAATTCATTCGAAAGGTATTGCTGCCTTGAGCTCAAATTTGAAAAGTTATTTCACCTGTGATCATTTTTCGTAAAGTTATGGGGGTTTAAAGATTGTTATTTTGGCCAATTTGTGACAATTGACGCGCGATATAACTCGCTCTATTAACGCGTAAGCGGAGATTTAATCCTTCTTAGAAATCGTTCCAAATTGGTTGAACGGAGCTTATTTGCCAAAATTGATTTGTTACAAGGAACCAAATTTCTCTTTTTGTACTTTATATGCCGTGTGGGGGGATGATTTTTATTTAAAAAAATCGAATTTTTGGAAAACAAATTTTCATTTTGTTTTCTTTTTCGTTTAATTTTTCCATGTTATCACTGCTCCATAAACCTTAAAGGCAGTCGGAAAATTCAGGGCTTCGCCCCGATACGAGCAGTCTTGTTCGTTTTCGATACGAAAGTAACGAAATATTTGTGCTCGGGGTGGGTTTTTTTTCTTCAGACAAATTTCGGATTTTGTAACTCGCAATTTTTGACAGAATTTTTTATATCATTCGAAAGGTATTGTTGTCTTGAGCTCAAATTCGAAAATTTATTTCACTTGTGCTCATTTTTCGTAAAGTTATGGGGGTTTAAAGATTGTTATTTTGGCCAATTTGTGACAATTAACGCGCGATATAACTCGCTCTATTAACGCGTAAGCGGCGGTTTAATCCGTCTTAGAAATCGTTCCAAATTGGTTGAAAGGAGCTTATTTGCCAAAATTGATTTGTTACAAGGAACCAAATTTCTCTTTTTGTACTTTATATGCCGTGTGGGGGGATAATTTTTATTAAAAAAAATCGAATTTTAGGAAAACAAATTTTAATTTTGTTTTATTTCATTTAATTTTTCCATGTTATCACTGCTCCATAAACCTTAAAGTCAGTCGGAAAATTCAGGGCTTCGCCCCGATACGAGCAGTCTTGTTCCGACTTTTGATACGAAAGTAACGAAATATTTGTGCTCGGGTTGGGTTTTTTTTCTTCAGACAAATTTCGACTTTTTAACTAGCCATTTTTGACGGAATTTTTTAAATTCATTCGAAAGGTATTGCTGTCTTGAGCTCAAATTTGAAAAGTTATCAACCCCCGTAAAGTTATGGGGGTTTAAAGATTGTTATTTTGGCCAATTTGTGACAATTGACGCGCGATATAACTCGCTCTATTAACGCGTAAGCGGAGATTTAATCCTTCTTAGAAATCGTTCCAAATTGGTTGAAAGGAGCTTATTTGCCAAAATTGATTTGTTACAAAGAACCAAATTTCTCTTTTTGTACTTTATATGCCGTGTGGGGGGATAATTTTTATTAAAAAAATCGAATTTTAGTAAAACAAATTTTCATTTTGTTTTATTTCATTTGATTTTTCCATGTTATCACTGCTCCATAAACCTTAAAGGCAGTCGGAACATTCAGGGCTTCGCCCCGATACGAGCAGTCTTGTTCCGACTTTCGATACGAAAGTAACGAAATATTTGTGCTCGGGGTGGGTTTTTTTTCTTCAGACAAATTTCGACTTTTTAACTCGCAATTTTTGACGGAATTTTTTTTATATCATTCGAAAGGTATTGTTGTCTTGAGCTCAAATTTGTAAAGTTATTTCACCTGTGCTTATTTTTCGTAAAGTTATGGGGGTTTAAAGATTGTTATTTTGGCAAATTTGTGACAATTAACACGCGATATATTTCGCTCTATTAACGCTTAAGCGGCGATTTAATCCGTCTTAGAAATCGTTCCAAATTGGTTGAAATGAGCTTATTTGCCAAAATTGATTTGTTACAAGGAACCAAATTTCTCTTTTTGTACCTTATATGCCGTGTGGGGGGATGATTTTTATTTAAAAAAATCGAATTTTAGGAAAACAAATTTTCATTTTGTTTTATTTCATTTAATTTTTCTATGTTATCACTGCTCCATAAACCTTAAAGGCAGTCGGAACATTCAGGGCTTTGCCCCGATACGAGCAGTCTTGTTCCGACTTTCGATACGAAAGTAACGAAATATTTGTGCTCGGGGTGGGTTTTTTTTTCTTCAGACAAATTTCGACTTTTTAACTAGCCATTTTTGACGGAACTTTTTAAAATCATTCGAAAGGTATTGTTGTCTTGAGCTCAAATTTGAAAAGTTATTCCACCTGTTAGCATTTTTTGCAAAGTTATGGGGGTTTAAATTTAAAGATTGTTATTTTGGCCAATTTGTGACAATTAACGCGCGAAATAACTCGCTCTATTAACGCGTAAGCGGTGATTTAATCCGTCTTAGAAATTGTTCCAAATTGGTTGAAAGGAGCTTATTTGCCAAAATTGATTTGTTACAAAGAACCAAATTTCTCTTTTTGTACTTTATATGCCGTGTGGGGGGATAATTTTTATTTAAAAAAAATCGAATTTTAGTAAATCAAATTTTCATTTTGTTTTATTTCATTTAATTTTTCCATGTTATCACTGCTCCATAAACCTTAAAGGCAGTCGGAACATTCAGGGCTTCGCCCCAATACGAGCAGTCTTGTTCCGACTTTCGATACGAAAGTAGCGAAATATTTGTGCTCGGGATGGGTTTTTTTCTTCAGACAAATTTCGACTTCTTAACAAGCCATTTTTGACGTAACTTTTTAAAATCATTCAAAAGGTATTGTTAACTTGAGCTCAAATTTGAAAAGTTATTTCACCTGTGCTCATTTTTTGTAAAGTTATGGGGGTTTAAAGATTGTTATTTTGGCCAATATGTGACAATTAACGCGCGATATAACTCGCTCTATTAACGAGTAAGCGGAGATTTAATCCTTCTTAGAAATCGTTCCAAATTAGTTGAAAGAAGCTTATTTGACAAAATTGATTTGTTACAAGGAACCAAGTTTCTCTTTTTGTACTTTATATGCCGTGTGGGGGGATAATTTTTATTTAAAAAAAATCGAATTTTAGTAAAACAAATTTTCATTTTGTTTTATTTCATTTAATTTTTCCATGTTATCACTGCTCCATAAACCTTAAAGGCAGTCGGAACATTCAGGGCTTCGCCCCAATACGAGCAGTCTTGTTCCGACTTTCGATACGAAAGTAGCGAAATATTTGTGCTCGGGATGGGTTTTTTTCTTCAGACAAATTTCGACTTCTTAACAAGCCATTTTTGACGTAACTTTTTAAAATCATTCAAAAGGTATTGTTAACTTGAGCTCAAATTTGAAAAATTATTCCACCTGTGATCATTTTTCGTAAAGTTATGGGGGTTTAAAGGTTGTTATTTTGGCCAATTTGTGACAATCAACGCGCGAAATAACTCGCTCTATTAACGCGCAAGCGGCGATTTAATCCGTCTTAGAAATCGTTCCAAATTGGTTGAAAGGAGCTTATTTGCCAAAATTGATTTGTTACAAAGAACCAAATTTCTCTTTTTGTACTTTAAATGCCGTGTGGGGGGATAATTTTTATTTAAAAAAAATCGAATTTTAGTAAAACAATTTTTCATTTTGTTTTATTTCATTTAATTTTTCCATGTTATCACTGCTCCATAAACCTTAAAGGCAGTCGGAACATTCAGGGCTTCGCCCCGATACGAGCAGTCTTGTTCCGACTTTCGATACGAAAGTAACGAAATATTTGTGCTCGGGGTGGGTTTTTTTTCTTCAGACAAATTTCGACTTTTTAACTCGCAATTTTTGACGGAATTTTTTTTATATCATTCGAAAGGTATTGTTGTCTTGAGCTCAAATTTGTAAAGTTATTTCACCTGTGCTTATTTTTCGTAAAGTTATGGGGGTTTAAAGATTGTTATTTTGGCAAATTTGTGACAATTAACACGCGATATATTTCGCTCTATTAACGCTTAAGCGGCGATTTAATCCGTCTTAGAAATCGTTCCAAATTGGTTGAAAGGAGCTTATTTGTCAAAATTGATTTGATACAAGGAACCAATTTTCTCTTTTTGTACTTTATATGCCGTGTGGGGGAGAATTTTTATAAAAAAAATCGAATTTTAGGAAAACAAATTTTCATTTTGTTTCATTTCATTTAATTTTTCCATGTTATCACTGCTCCATAAACCTTAAAGGCAGTCGGAAAATTCAGGGTTTCAACCCGATACGAGCAGTCTCGTTCCGACTTTCGATATGAAATTAACGAAATATTTGTGCTCGGGGTGGGTTTTTTCTTCAGACAAATTTCGACTTTTTAACTAGCCATTTTTGACGGAATTTTTAAAAATCATTCGAAAGGTATTGTTGTCTTGAGCTCAAATTTGAAAAGTTATTTCACCTGTGCTCATTTTTCGTAAAGTTATGGGGGTTTAAAGATTGTTATTTTGGCCAATATGTGACAATTAACGCGCGATATAACTAGCTCTATTAACGCGTAAGCGGAGATTTAATCCTTCTTAGAAATCGTTCCAAATTAGTTGAAAGAAGCTTATTTGCCAAAATTGATTTGTTACAAGGAACCAAGTTTCTCTTTTTGTACTTTATATGCCGTGTGGGGGGATAATTTTTATTTAAAAAAAAATCGAATTTTAGTAAAACAAATTTTCATTTTGTTTTATTTCATTTAATTTTTCCATGTTATCACTGCTCCATAAACCTTAAAGGCAGTCGGAACATTCAGGGCTTCGCCCCAATACGAGCAGTCTTGTTCCGACTTTCGATACGAAAGTAACGAAATATTTGTGCTCGGGATGGGTTTTTTTCTTCAGACAAATTTCGACTTTTTAACAAGCCTTTTTTGACGTAACTTTTTAAAATCATTCAAAAGGTATTGTTAACTTGAGCTCAAATTTGAAAAATTATTCCACCTGTGATCATTTTTCGTAAAGTTATGGGGGTTTAAAGGTTGTTATTTTGGCCAATTTGTGACAATCAACGCGCGAAATAACTCGCTCTATTAACGCGCAAGCGATGATTTAATCCGTCTTAGAAATCGTTCCAAATTGGTTGAAAGGAGCTTATTTGCCAAAATTGATTTGTTACAAAGAACCAAATTTCTCTTTTTGTACTTTAAATGCCGTGTGGGGGGATAATTTTTATTTTAAAAAAATCGAATTTTAGTAAAACAATTTTTCATTTTGTTTTATTTCATTTAATTTTTCCATGTTATCACTGCTCCATAAACCTTAAAGGCAGTCGGAACATTCAGGGCTTCGCCCCGATACGAGCAGTCTTGTTCCGACTTTCGATAAGAAAGTAACGAAATATTTGTGCTCGGGGTGGGTTTTTTTTCTTCAGACAAATTTCGACTTTTTAACTCGCAATTTTTGACGGAATTTTTTTTATATCATTCGAAAGGTATTGTTGTCTTGAGCTCAAATTTGAAAAGTTATTTCACCTGTGCTTATTTTTCGTAAAGTTATGGTGGTTCAAAGATTGTTATTTTGGCAAATTTGTGACAATTAACACGCGATATATTTCGCTCTATTAACGCGTAAGCGGCGATTTAATCCGTTTTAGAAATCGTTCCAAATTGGTTGAAAGGAGCTTATTTGCCAAAATTGATTTGATACAAGGAACCAATTTTCTCTTTTTGTACTTTATATGCCGTGTGGGGGAGAATTTTTATAAAAAAAAATCGAATTTTAGGAAAACAAATTTTCATTTTGTTTCATTTCATTTAATTTTTCCATGTTATCACTGCTCCATAAACCTTAAAGGCAGTCGGAAAATTCAGGGTTTCACCCCGATACGAGCAGTCTCGTTCCGACTTTCGATATGAAAGTAACGAAATATTTGTGCTCGGGCTGGGTTTTTTTCTTCAGACAAATTTCGACTTTTTAACTAGTCATTTTTGACGGAATTTTTAAAAATCATTCGAAAGGTATTGTTGTCTTGAGCTCAAATTTGAAAAGTTATTTCACCTTTGCTCATTTTTCGTAAAGTTATGGGGGTTTAAAGATTGTTATTTTGGCCATTATGTGACAATTAACGCGCGATATAACTCGCTCTATTAACGCGTAAGCGGAGATTTAATCCTTCTTAGAAATCGTTCCAAATTAGTTGAAAGAAGCTTATTTGCCCAAACTGATTTGTTACAAGGAACCAAGTTTCTCTTTTTGTACTTTATATGCCGTGTGGGGGGATAATTTTTAATTGAAAAAAATCGAATTTTAGTAAAACAAATTTTCATTTTGTTTTTTTTTCATTTAATTTTTCCATGTTATCACTGCTCCATAAACCTTAAAGGCAGTCGGAACATTCAGGGCTTCGCCCCAATACGAGCAGTCTTGTTCCGACTTTCGATACGAAAGTAACGAAATATTTGTGCTCGGGATGGGTTTTTTTCTTCAGACAAATTTCGACTTTTTAACAAGCCATTTTTGACGTAACTTTTTAAAATCATTCAAAAGGTATTGTTAACTTGAGCTCAAATTTGAAAAATTATTCCACCTGTGATCGTTTTTCGTAAAGTTATGGGGGTTTAAAGGTTGTTATTTTGGCCAATTTGTGACAATCAACGCGCGAAATAACTCGCTCTATTAACGCGCAAGCGGCGATTTAATCCGTCTTAGAAATCGTTCCAAATTGGTTGAAAGGAGCTTATTTGCCAAAATTGATTTGTTACAAAGAACCAAATTTCTCTTTTTGTACTTTAAATGCCGTGTGGGGGGATAATTTTTTTAAAAAAAAAACCAAATTTTTGTAAAACAATTTTTCATTTTGTTTTATTTCATTTAATTTTTCCATGTTATCACTGCTCCATAAACCTTAAAAGCAGTCGGAACATTCAGGGCTTCGCCCCGATACGAGCAGTCTTGTTCCGACTTTCGATACGAAAGTAACGAAATATTTGTGCTCGGGTTGTTTTTTTTTTCTTCAGACAAATTTCGACTTTTTAACTAGTCATTTTTGACGGAATTTTTAAAAATCATTCGAAAGGTATTGTTGTCTTGAGCTCAAATTTGAAAAGTTATTTCACCTTTGCTCATTTTTCGTAAAGTTATGGGGGTTTAAAGATTGTTATTTTGGCCATTATGTGACAATTAACGCGCGATATAACTCGCTCTATTAACGCGTAAGCGGAGATTTAATCCTTCTTAGAAATCGTTCCAAATTAGTTGAAAGAAGCTTATTTGCCCAAACTGATTTGTTACAAGGAACCAAGTTTCTCTTTTTGTACTTTATATGCCGTGTGGGGGGATAATTTTTAATTGAAAAAAATCGAATTTTAGTAAAACAAATTTTCATTTTGTTTTTTTTTCATTTAATTTTTCCATGTTATCACTGCTCCATAAACCTTAAAGGCAGTCGGAACATTCAGGGCTTCGCCCCAATACGAGCAGTCTTGTTCCGACTTTCGATACGAAAGTAACGAAATATTTGTGCTCGGGATGGGTTTTTTTCTTCAGACAAATTTCGACTTTTTAACAAGCCATTTTTGACGTAACTTTTTAAAATCATTCAAAAGGTATTGTTAACTTGAGCTCAAATTTGAAAAATTATTCCACCTGTGATCGTTTTTCGTAAAGTTATGGGGGTTTAAAGGTTGTTATTTTGGCCAATTTGTGACAATCAACGCGCGAAATAACTCGCTCTATTAACGCGCAAGCGGCGATTTAATCCGTCTTAGAAATCGTTCCAAATTGGTTGAAAGGAGCTTATTTGCCAAAATTGATTTGTTACAAAGAACCAAATTTCTCTTTTTGTACTTTAAATGCCGTGTGGGGGGATAATTTTTTTAAAAAAAAAACCAAATTTTTGTAAAACAATTTTTCATTTTGTTTTATTTCATTTAATTTTTCCATGTTATCACTGCTCCATAAACCTTAAAAGCAGTCGGAACATTCAGGGCTTCGCCCCGATACGAGCAGTCTTGTTCCGACTTTCGATACGAAAGTAACGAAATATTTGTGCTCGGGGTGGGTTTTTTTTCTTCAGACAAATTTCGACTTTTTAACTCGCAATTTTTGACGGAATTTTTTTTATATCATTCGAAAGGTATTGTTGTCTTGAGCTCAAATTTGAAAAGTTATTTCACCTGTGCTTATTTTTCGTAAAGTTATGGGGGTTTAAAGATTGTTATTTTGGCAAATTTGTGACAATTAACACGCGATATATTTCGCTCTATTAACGCGTAAGCGGCGATTTAATCCGTCTTAGAAATCGTTCCAAATTGGTTGAAAGGAGCTTATTTGCCAAAATTGATTTGTTACAAAGAACCAAATTTCTCTTTTTGTACTTTAAATGCCGTGTGGGGGGATAATTTTTTTAAAAAAAAAACCAAATTTTTGTAAAACAATTTTTCATTTTGTTTTATTTCATTTAATTTTTCCATGTTATCACTGCTCCATAAACCTTAAAAGCAGTCGGAACATTCAGGGCTTCGCCCCGATACGAGCAGTCTTGTTCCGACTTTCGATACGAAAGTAACGAAATATTTGTGCTCGGGGTGGGTTTTTTTTCTTCAGACAAATTTCGACTTTTTAACTCGCAATTTTTGACGGAATTTTTTTTATATCATTCGAAAGGTATTGTTGTCTTGAGCTCAAATTTGAAAAGTTATTTCACCTGTGCTTATTTTTCGTAAAGTTATGGGGGTTTAAAGATTGTTATTTTGGCAAATTTGTGACAATTAACACGCGATATATTTCGCTCTATTAACGCGTAAGCGGCGATTTAATCCGTCTTAGAAATCGTTCCAAATTGGTTGAAAGGAGCTTATTTGTCAAAATTGATTTGATACAAGGAACCAATTTTCTCTTTTTGTACTTTATATGCCGTGTGGGGGAGAATTTTTATAAAAAAAAATCGAATTTTAGGAAAACAAATTTTCATTTTGTTTCATTTCATTTAATTTTTCCATGTTATCACTGCTCCATAAACCTTAAAGGCAGTCGAAAAATTCAGGGTTTCACCCCGATACGAGCAGTCTCGTTCCGACTTTCGATATGAAAGTAACGAAATATTTGTGCTCGGGGTGGGTTTTTTTCTTCAGACAAATTTCGACTTTTTAACTAGCCATTTTTGACGGAATTTTTAAAAATCATTCGAAAGGTATTGTTGTCTTGAGCTCAAATTTGAAAAGTTATTTCACCTGTGCTCATTTTTCGTAAAGTTATGGGGGTTTAAAGATTGTTATTGTGGCCAATTTGTGACAATTAACGCGCGGTATAACTCGCTCTATTAACGCGTAAGCGGAGATTTAATCCTTCTTAGAAATCGTTCAAAATTGGTTGAAAGGAGCTTATTTGCCAAAATTGATTTGTTACAAGGAACCAAATTTCTCTTTTTGTACTTTATATGCCGTGTGGGGAGATCATTTTTATTAAAAAAAATCGAATTTTAGGAAAACAAATTTTCATTTTGTTTTATTTCATTTAATTTTTCTATGTTATCACTGCTCCATAAACCTTAAAGGCAGTCGGAACATTCAGGGCTTCGCCCCGATACGAGCAGTCTTGTTCCGATTTTCGATACGAAAGTAACGAAATTTTTGTGCTCGGGGTGGGTTTTTTTTCTTCAGACAAATTTCGACTTCTTAACTAGCCATTTTTGACGGAATTTTTTAAAAATAATTCGAAAGGTATTGTTGTCTTGAGCTCAAATTTGAAAAGTTATTTCACCTGTGATCATTTTTTAGTTATGGGGGTTTCAAGATTGTTATTTCGGCCAATTTTTGACAATTAACGCGCGATATAACTCGCTCTATTAACGCGTAAGCGGCGATTTAATCCGTCTTAGAAATCGTTCCAATTTGGTTGAAAGGAGCTTATTCGCCAAAATTGATTTGTTACAAAGAACCAAATTTCTCTTTTTGTACTTTATATGCCGTGTGGGGGGATGATTTTTATAAAAAAAAAATCGAATTTTAGGAAAACAAATTTTCATTTTGTTTTATTTCATTTAATTTTTCCATGTTATCACTGCTCCATAAACCTTAAAGGCAGTCGGAACATTCAGGGCTTCGCCCCGATACGAGCAGTCTTGTTCCGACTTTCGATACGAAAGTAACGAAATATTTGTGCTCGGGGTGGGTTTTTTTTCTTCAGACAAACTTCGACTTTTTAACTCGCAATTTTTGACGGAATTTTTTAAATATCATTCGAAAGGTATTGTTGTCTTGAGCTCAAATTTGAAAAATTTTTTCACCTGTGCTCATTTTAGTAAAGTTATGGGGGTTTAAAGATTGTTACTTTGGCCAATTTGTGACAATTAACGCGCGATATAACTCGCTCTATTAACGCGTAAGCGGAGATTTAATCCTTCTTAGAAATCGTTCAAAATTGGTTGAAAGGAGCTTATTTGCCAAAATTGATTTGTTACAAGGAACCAAATTTCTCTTTTTGTACTTTATATGCCGTGTGGGGGGATCATTTTTATAAAAAAAATCGAATTTTAGGAAAACAAATTTTCATTTTGTTTTATTTCATTTAATTTTTCTATGTTATCACTGCTCCATAAACCTTAAAGGCAGTCGGAACATTCAGGGATTCGCCCCGATACGAGCAGTCTTGTTCCGACTTTCTATACGAAAGTAACGAAATATTTGTGCTCGGGATGTGTTTTTTTCTTCAGACAGATTTCGACTTTTTAACGAGCCATTTTTGACGTAACTTTTTAAAATCATTCGAAAGGTATTGTTGTCTTGACCTCAAATTTGAAAAGTTATTTCACCTGTGCTCATTTTTTGTAAAGTTATGGGGGTTTAAAGATTGTTATTTTGGCCAATTTGTGACAATTAACGCGCGATATAACTCGCTCTATTAACGCGTAAGCGGCGATTTAATCCGTCTTAGAAATCGTTCCAAATTGGTTGAAAGGAGCTTATTTGCCAAAATTGATTTGTTACAAGGATCTAAATTTCTCTTTTTGTACTTTATATGCCGTGTGGGGGGATGATTTTTATTTTAAAAAAATCGAATTTTAGGAAAACAAATTTTCATTTTGTTTTATTTCATTAAATTTTTCCATGTTATCACTGCTCCATAAACCTTAAAGGCAGTCGGAACATTCAGGGATTCGCCCCGATACGAGCAGTCTTGTTCCGACTTTCGATACGAAAGTAACGAAATATTTGTGCTCGGGGTGGGTTTTTTTCTTCAGACAAATTTCGACTTTTTAACTCGCAATTTTTGACGGAATTTTTTTCATATCATTCGAAAGGTATGGTTGTCTTGAGCTCAAATTTGAAAATTCATTTCACCTGTGCTCATTTTTAGTAAAGTTATGGGGGTTTAAAGATTGTTATTTTGGCCAATTTGTGACAATTAACGCGCGATATAACTCGCTCTATTAACGCGTAAGCGGCGATTTAATCCGTCTTAGAAATCGTTCCAAATTGGTTGAAAGGAGCTTATTTGCCAAAATTGATTTGTTACAAGGATCTAAATTTCTCTTTTTGCACTTTATATGCCGTGTGGGGGGATAATTTTTATTTAAAAAAAATCGAATTTTAGGAAAACAAATTTTCATTTTGTTTTATTTCATTTGATTTTTCCATGTTATCACTGCTCCATAAACCTTAAAGGCAGTCGGAACATTCAGGGATTCGCCCCGATACGAGCAGTCTTGTTCCGACTTTCGATACGAAAGTAACGAAATATTTGTGCTCGCGATGGGTTTTTTTTCTTCAGACAAATTTCGACTTTTTAACTCGCAATTTTTGACGGAATTTTTTTATATCATTCGAAAGGTATTGTTGTCTTGAGCTCAAATTTGAAAAGTTATTTCACCTTTGCTCATTTTTAGTAAAGTTATGGGGGTTTAAAGATTGTTATTTTGGCCAATTTGTGACAATTAACGCGCGATATAACTCGCTCTATTAACGCGTAAGCGGCGATTTAATCCGTCTTAGAAATCGTTCCAAATTGGTTGAAAGGAGCTTATTTGCCAAAATTGATTTGTTACCAGGATCTAAATTTCTCTTTTTGTACTTTATTTGCCGTGTAGGGGGATGATTTTTATTTAAAAAAAATCGAATTTTAGGAAAACAAATTTTCATTTTGTTTTATTTCATTTAATTTTTCCATGTTATCACTGCTCCATAAACCTTAAAGGCAGTCGAAAAATTCAGGGTTGCACCCCGATACGAGCAGTCTTGTTCCGACTTTCGATACGAAAGTAACGAAATATTTGTGCTCGGGATGGGTTTTTTTCTTCAGACAAATTTCGACTTTTTAACGAGCCATTTTTGACGTAACTTTTTAAAATCATTCGAAAGGTATTGTTGTCCTGACCTCAAATTTGAAAAGTTATTTCACCTGTGCTCATTTTTTGTAAAGTTATGGGGGTTTAAAGATTGTTATTGTGGCCAATTTGTGACAATTAACGCGCGATATAACTCGCTCTATTAACGCGTAAGCGGAGATTTAATCCTTCTTAGAAATCGTTCAAATTTGGTTGAAAGGAGCTTATTTGCCAAAATTGATTTGTTACAAGGAACGAAATTTCTCTTTTTGTACTTTATATGCCGTGTGGGGGGATGATTTTTATTAAAAAAATCGAATTTTAGGAAAACAAGTTTTCATTTTGTTTTATTTCATTTAATTTTTCTATGTTATCACTGCTCCATAAACCTTAAAGGCAGTCGGAACATTCAGGGCTTCGCCCCGATACGAGCAGTCTTGTTCCGACTTTCGATACGAAAGTAACGAAATTTTTGTGCTCGGGGTGGGTTTTTTTTCTTCAGACAAATTTCGACTTCTTAACTAGCCATTTTTGACGGAATTTTTTTAAAAATAATTCGAAAGGTATTGTTGTCTTGAGCTCAAATTGGAAAAGTTATTTCACCTGTGATCATTTTTTAGTTATGGGGGTTTAAAGATTGTTATTTCGGCCAATTTTTGACAATTAACGCGCGATATTTCTCGCTCTATTAACGCGTAAGCGGCGATTTAATCCGTCTTAGAAATCGTTCCAAATTGGTTGAAAGGAGCTTATTCGCCAAAATTGATTTGTTACAAAGAACCAAATTTCTCTTTTTGTACTTTATATGCCGTGTGGGGGGATGATTTTTATTTAAAAAAAAATCGAATTTTAGGAAAACAAACTTTCATTTTGTTTTATTTCTTTTAATTTTTCCATGTTATCACTGCTCCATAAACCTTAAAGGCAGTCGGAACATTCAGGGCTTTGCCCCGATACGAGCAGTCTTGTTCCGACTTTCGATACGAAAGTAACGAAATATTTGTGCTCGGGGTGGGTTTTTTTTCTTCAGACAAATTTCGACTTTTTAACTCGCAATTTTTGACGGAATTTTTTATATCATTCGACAGGTATTGTTGTCTTGAGCTCAAATTTGAAAAGTTATTTCACCTGTGCTCGTTTTTAGTAAAGTTATGGGGGTTTAAAGATTGTTATTTTGGCCAATTTGTGACAATTAACGCGCGATATAACTCGCTCTATTAACGCGTAAGCGGCGATTTAATCCGTCTTAGAAACCGTTCCAAATTGGTTGAAAGGAGCTTATTTGCCAGAATTGATTTGTTACAAGGATCTAAATTTCTCTTTTTGTACTTTATATGCCGTGTGGGGTGATGATTTTTATTTTAAAAAAAATCGAATTTTAGGAAAACAAATTTTCATTTTGTTTTATTTCATTTAATTTTTCCATGTTATCACTGCTCCATAAACCTTAAAGGCAGTCGGAACATTCAGGGATTCGCCCGATACGAGCAGTCTTGTTCCGACTTTCGATACGAAAGTAACGAAATATTTGTGCTCGGGATGGGTTTTTTTCTTCAGACAAATTTCGACTTTTTAACGAGCCATTTTGACGTAACTTTTTAAAATCATTCGAAAGGTATTGTTGTCTTGACCTCAAATTTGAAAAGTTATTTCACCTGTGCTCATTTTTTGTAAAGTTATGGGGGTTTAAAGATTGTTATTTTGGCCAATTTGTGACAATTAACGCGCGATATAATTCGCGCTATTAACGCCTAAGCGGAGAGTTAATCCGTCTTAGAAATTGTTCCATATTAGTTGAAAGATGCTTATTTGCCATAATTGATTTGTTTCAAGGAGCAAAATTTATCCTTTTGTACTTTAAATGGCGTGTGGGGAGATGATTTTCAAAAAAAATTCAAATTTTAGAAAGAAAAAATTCATTAGTTAGAAGCCTAAAAATGCTCATAAATGAGTTGAAAAGTTATTTTTTGCTGCTACGTTGACAGTAATTTGCATCAAGATTCACTGAAATGAGAATTACGTTATCAGGATGATAAAGATTGACAAAAAATCGATGCAAAACAATGAAATGAAACCTAACTGAGCTGAAAATTCGTACTCAAAGCAGAAAGCATTATGAGATTATTACGGGACTTTGTTTGAGGTCACTTTGAACCAAGGAGTTTTGTTTTGCTTTTGTTCAAATATTTAAGTAGATCGAAAACCCATTGACAGATTCATTTAGAATCAATTTGGGTTCTCTAAATTCGCCCTGGATAAAGTGGATGTTCACAAAGACTCTCCAAGTTCTGACACGGACGGTCTGTTTGTTTTAATTGGATGCCTGCTAATCGGCCGACCCGCTATTAAATTAACTGCCCAATAATCTCTCCAATAATGTCCCAGCTAAAAGGTCCAGCAGGAATTAACTGGTAGTATTCTTAGATTAGATCTGAAAGGATCCATTAAGGCTAGGAGAGGAAAAGGAACAGAATTCAATTCTGATAACATGTTTTCAATTCTCAGTTTAATTGGCACATTTTAGAGTACAATTATAACTGAACAACTTATACAAAACAAGTTTTAGCTTGGCAACATAACATATCTTAATTTTTCGAGGAAAAAAAGTTTTAATGATTCTATTTTCTTGTAAGAAAATGTCTCTAAAACTGACTAACTCGCCCTTGTAAATGTTTTATACACCTTTTCAATCCTTGATTTTCTTCCTCGATTTTTTGGGTTCTTAGACATGTCTGCAAACTTATTCAGATCTCTGATTAGTTTCCTCTTGTTCGCAATTTGTAAAGTGGTTGTGAATTTCGATTATTTCATTTGTGCGTTCGAGTGTGAAATAATCTAAACAAGGAGTGTATCGAAATTCGACAAGCACACACACTTAAAAAATTAGCTTGTCAACAACTTAAATTTTGCTTGGATTTTTCCCTCTCTCGCTATTTTGTTTCTGTTACGCTATTCGGGCTATTTAAGTTCCCGTAAAAAGAGTCTGTTTTATTTTAAACTTATATAGCGCACTTTTTCATGCTTTAATGATCGAAGTACTCCTTTAATGATGTGGGGTTCAATTTTCACGACCATATGCTTCTGTTTTTCAGTCAAAGCAGCGTTGTAAAATGATTCCTGAATGATAATTTATGGAAATATGTTTCCGAAAGGAGAACGAAAAAACAATATTTTAATTGTTTCTTATTAATCGGGCGTCGAAAACATTTATTGAAAACACGATCAACCAAACTAGAAGAACAATTTTTGTTTTTTCTTTTAATTCTGGCTCTCAAAGAATGTG
>NC_087067.1:58574366-58680839 GCF_963678635.1 Symsagittifera roscoffensis | reverse complement strand
GTTTCCAGTATTCCAAATTGGAAGAAAGCATTAATATTAAGCATTTCCATGGACTTATTATTACTATTGGCCGAAAATACATATGGCAAAAAATATGTAAGACTTTTCAAATTGTCACTGACCGTGACTTGATTTAAAGTGTACAAAAGTTCAACGCTTTGCACAGTATTTCCCTCGAAAAAGCTTCAACAAACTTGTTCAGTCATTTGTTGATGCTGAAAGGTAAGGAGATGAGAACCCTTTATCCGATGTTGCTGCAGAGACTATGAAACTCTTAGGTAATTCATCATACGGTTACCAGATGATGGATAGATTGAAACATACAATCACAAAGTATTTGAATGATGAGAAAACACATAAAGCAATTAATGAACCACTCTTCAAAACGATTGGACGCTGTTCAGAAAGACTTGTACGAGATTAAGTTGCTGAAGTCAACCATTGAACACAAAGAACCGATAATTGTCGGTTTTTTTATTCTGCAGTATGCAAAGCTGAGAATGCTTGAGCTTTACTACAACCTTTTTGACAAATTTTGTGATGTTAATAAGTTTGAGGAATTAGAATAGGACAAGGATTCGCTGTATTTAGCTCTTGCTGAGGACAATTTGTTTAATTGTATTCGTCCGGAGAAAAAAGATGACTGGGAAAAACTGAAATAAAAAGATTGCAGAGATTCATATAGAGCAGATTCAAAAACAAAATTTTTTCCATGAACATATTGTAGCGTTCATCACAAGAAACACGATAAAAGAGAACCTGGTCTGTTCAAAGAAGATTTTAGGTGCACAGAGATGCTATGTTTAGCAGCAAAGGGTTGAATAAAAGAGTTCTTGAGCAATCCGATGATCGTCCCTTGCAAAACAAAACAGAAAATTCAGGACGACGGAATACACACTAAACCTTTGAACCTTGTAAAAAACTGATATTGTAATAGCATTCAATTCAGTATTGAATAAATTACCGTAAGCTTGCGGTAAATTTATTATACGAAGCAGTGCTTTATATACTTCATCTTATGAATTTAATTTTTTTTTTCAAAAAACATGATTTTTTTTTCGAAGTTTTAGTAGATTACAGTATAGCTTCAAGTAGATACAAAAAAAGATTATCCAATAAATTATAGCTAATCTTATCGTGTTTTGAATTTTTTTTGAAAATTTTTCAATTTGTTTGATAAAATTACAAAACTTGTCACAAAAAACTCTTATCATTGACTTACGATGTACCAAAAAACTATTTAAAAGACCTTCATTCCACAATTAAAACGTAATTAACAATCAATTTTTCCCAATTACATAACGCGCGTCGAGATTTTTGCGAAAAAACTAGACATTTCCACACAAAAACCAAAAACATTTCGTTTTTTTTTTACCATTATCTTACCATCACACAAACCATAAAACCTTACCGTCGGTATTCCCTATCTTTAACCATTGTAGACTCTATACCCAATCTCAAAACAAAGCTCGGAGACCGGATGCTCTGTTCTCTATCTTAAAACATGGTGGTCTGCTTAAAGATTATTATTATCATTAGTTGCGAAAAGTTCAAAGTTATGGTCTGAAAAAAAAACTGATTTTTTGGTGTTTTCTTTTAATGGTACGTTTTTTTGATTATAGGTTTGTATGTTTGATAATTTTTAGTCGAATATTCATTGAAGTGAATTGATTTAGCTAGTGAGTGTAATTTTGGTTGCTGGAGCGGTATTTTTTGTGGTGTTTTATTTATGGTATTGTAATTGTGGGGTGTATTGGTGAGATATTTTTTGTGTTTTACTGCCAATTTTGTAACAATCTCCTCATTTGTAACCTTTAAGATTTAAAAATCTTGTGGACTTAGTGTTGTTGTTCGGCTTAAATTATCTCTTGCATGTCTGAAAGTTGATTTTAAACTGATATTGTCTATTCTTTTTCGAAAAATGTTTTCTAACCAAATCGTGCTTTATTTGTTGTCAATGTGATGATTTTTTATTTATTTTCATATATTGAAATTGTTTGAGTTGCTGAGGTTGAAGTGGCTTTGTTATATTCTTAATTATATCATGATTTTATTCAAGGTCCCAATCCTTATCAAAAAATTTTTTCATCATGACAGTATGCACGGAATTGTTTTCTAGATTGTCGAACAAGACAAGGAGGTAAAAAGATATATTTCTGTCGTTGAGGCTTTCTTTTTTGCAAATTGACTTTGCCTGTTGCAAATTTTGATGTTTTATGTTTTTGTTGTACTCTACGAAAACTTCTGAACCTTTAGGTCATCTGTTTGAATTTTCTATGATGGAGTACATGATTTTGTGGTACAACTTCATTTGCAAAAATTCCATACTCTGAGGTTACGTTGCGCAGATTGGACAAGTAGTATTCAAGTATCTGGTTTTTGGTTTTTACTTCTGACTTTTTTTTTGCTTATTAAAATAAACGGATGATAATTGGTAGAATAAACTCATCCTCAAATTTTTTTGCATGATGCAATTTTTTTTCGTGATTTATAAAAAACATATGCAAAAACCAAACTTAATTTTTCTTATGCAACTGCAAAAATCGCAAATTTTTTTTGTAAAAAACGTGGTAAATCATCGCCAAAAAATTCAACCTTTTTATTTTCGAGTGCTATTCCCTATCTTCATACATTTTTTTTCTGATTTTTTTTGGTCAACATACTTGCAAACAATAGATTTCTTCTTGATCAAAAATAAAACAAAGAATTCTTTTACTTTAATTATTAACAGTGCAAGAAAAATTGTATAAATTTTTTTTAATTAACAAAAATATTTAATGAAATATTTCTTAATTTGCAAGTTTTTCTTTGATTTTTTTAACAAGTAACCAAGTGTGTTAAGAAAAACTCTGCAAGTTGCAAAAACGTGTGATGATGTTTTTATCATGTATGCAAAAATGTGATGTTCTTCTATCAAATCTGGAAAAAATGATCTGTAATTTAAGAAAAAAGGCGAAATTGTTTTATTTTTTTTATCATTTTGCAAACATTTTGTAATTTGTAAAATGCAAATTTTTTATGATTTGAGCAAAAATGTGTTTGACAAATTTTTTCATTACATCATACTTTTTCTGTTTTTTCCTATCTCTTCGAAAATAAATTTTAGATGCAAAAAAAATTAAAATATAAAACAGACAATAACCAAATTATTTACAAATCAAAGAGCTGTCGAGCAGCTGAGTTCTCAAAAATTTGCAGGTTTTCAATCGCGCGCAAAGCTGTTCTTGCCTCCGTCATCGGTGGTTGTCTTGGTTGCTCGCTGACTGGAGTTCCTGGCTCAGAGACCCCCTCATCCTCTTTGATGGCAGTTGAGTTGTCCACAGATTCCTCTTCCCAAGGAAAGAGGAAACTGTCGAATGGTTGAGCCACATATCTAGAGTCAGAAGTTTCGTGATAGTTCATTGCCACATGCTCAGCCACTTCCTGTATAATTTGCATTTCTCCAGGTTGGTTCTCTGTCATGAGTACTTGCGTTATATGATGTTCGTTGAAATCCCTGCACATCACCTCAACCATGTACCATGGATTGGGAGGTCCATTCGTGCCAGAAAAGTTCCAGAGACTCACTTTTGATTGGTTGAAATTTTTCAAGCATTCGGTCCTTCAAGCATAAGAACCCTTCCCCTGACGACAGTTAAAGCTGTTCTCGGTGCCGCTTTTAAGGAAAAATTGTATGTATTACTTTGGAATGTCTCATAGGCAAAAAACCGATTGGCCGGAAAAAATTCAGCCTCTGAGTTTTCAGTATTCCAAATTTGGAAGAAAGCATTAATATTAAGCATTTCCATGAACTTATTATTACTATTGGCCGAAAATACATATGGCAGAAATATGTAAGACCTTCAAATTGTCACTGACCGCCGGCGAATTGGAACAAAATTTTTAATTGAGGGTTTTCGTGAAAAAATAAACAAAACATTGCATTGCTTCATCATTTTTTTTTTCAATTGAGAGGCAGTTGGTTAATTTTAATATTTCATTTATGATTTGTTTGTAAAAAAAAGTTTTACTTAAACACCAAAACATTAAGAAAATTGGCCTGGGTTTCAAGGCAATCATAAAAGCCAACAGTACAGCTAACTGAAAATTAATTTAATTTCCATAATTTCGGCCCAATTTGGTATTTTTTTACTCGTTTCGGCGTTTAGTTTGAGCCAAAAACGTCAATTCCTGCCAATGATGGCGAGACTGAATTGTGGAAACTTGATTTCAGCATATCAGAATTGAGTGTTGAAAAATCTTAAGTAAATCACGAACATTTAAAATAATGAAATTAAATCCTAGCCATCCAACTTAAAATTGGAAAATCGCAAACCGAGCGGCTACCTGAACTTTCAAGTACTGTCAAATGAAAGCGCATTGAACTAAAGTTAATAGTTAGAGGATATTTTCTTTTTAACATTGCTGATCGGTTGAGAGTGTAGTTTTTTCCACTTTGTAATAGCGGGGGACACTACTACTAGGTGTTCTACAATCTCGTAAGGATTATGTTGATGGTCAGACTAAATCGGCCGACCAAGGGATTACGCAACAACGCCCCCCTTTGTTAATGCTCTCATCGGCTCTATTTTATCCTTTCTAGCTAAATCAGCAAATCGTGGGCTCAATGGGTAATTTCTTCTTCAATCACAGAGGAATCAAAAATTAATTTACAATGCCCTTAATGAGCTAGTTACTAAGAACTACTTCTATAAAAAGCTCGCGTCTCGTTTCGTTCATTCGCTCGTCGGTCCTCGCTTGACCCAATGCCAGAATCGCCAACGATAACCAACTATCGAGCGCAACTCGCTCACACAAATACTTCCACCCAGTACTAAACTCGGGTCCAAATCAGCCAACCTAACGAACTAACTGCGAGACACTACTAGCCTCGCTTCAAGCAACTGCGTCCTCCGCGGACCAACTATTCCTCTCGGCTTGCTCAATCGTTCTCACTCTAACCGAGAACATAACTACTCTTAAAAGTAGTTATCACTGTCCTCTAATTATTCTGACTGAGAACCAACTACTCTCAATAAGATTTCACGGTTATAAATGTAGTGAGTTTTACAATTAATTGAAAATATTTTGTAATTAATTCAAAATAAAAATGTTTTTTTTTTGTTATGTTTCACAACTTACTTTTGAACTTGTTAATCCTCGTCGGCGATGGAAACTCTCTTCTTGTATTCCTATCTACCCGTGCAGGCTCCAAAACAAAATCTCCAAGCTCCTCATCGCTGAATAAAATGCCTGCTACTGCCCTTCCCCAGAGACCGGGGTCATTTGCACTGAGGGTAACCAAATTAGCATTGCCATGCAAAACTGGTTCCAGCGTATCCAATTCCCCGGGAACAGGTTGATCATGGTATCCCATTCTTGCAAGATTTGCGGACAAAAAAAAGCAAACTCACGAATCATTCACACTACCTTTCTAGTGCCCTAATAGATTACCACCATAGAAAGCTAAAATTATCAGCTGCCCCGTTTCGCACTTACATTTTATATTTTGGGTCTCCGATGTGCTAATGAAACTGATGATGATCAAAGTCTCGCTCTAGGTTTTTTGAAGACTCATAATAACTTATAGATAAATGTCTCATTGAATCTTTCGTTTTTTTGGTTATCCTAGAAAAGTTTTTGCAAGACTTTCTGCTTACCACTTTTTGCATGACAGTTGCATGTTTGGTCATCTCTTCGAGATTTCGTGCCAGCATAGTATCGATAGTTCTATTCAAGGTTGTTGTCGCAGTTGTCTGCTTTTGTACGGATGAGTTCAAACAACAAACTATTTCTTTCAGTTCTGCTAGAATGCCTGTCAGGTTTTCACCATTTTGATTGTGATCTCCCCTCTAAACAAAAATGTCAAAAATCACTGGATTTTCTCCAAATCAATGATTTCAATGCAAAACCTAGGCAGCGAATTATCTTTTTTTCAACATAAAATAATTTTAGAACAACCAACCTGAACAATGTTTACACCATAAGCTGCCTGCTCGGGAGTCACCAAGTTTTTCTTGACTTTGGAAGTGTATATGGCGTCAAAGTTGTTGCCCTTTTCACTGCTTTAGAGCTGCTTGCCAGAGGAATAGTTCTGTTCCCACCATGTATCTGTACAAAAACATTGAAATTCAAGTGCTTTATTTTTTTTGTTTTTCATAAATTTCAGTTTCAAATTAAATCGTAATTGAATGATTTTTGATGAAAGAAGAAACGTAATCCAGTCAGATGAAGCACTTTTCAAAAATCACAATGAAGTCTTCGCCACGTTCATTGATTATTGAACAAATTGGATTTAGAAGGCGAAAGAGAAGTTTTTTGTTAAAGAACGAAACAAACTAAAATTTTTATTTTTAGTTCATTTTCCGCCGTCAAACTTGATGAAAATCACTCACCACATTAACTAGAGGGCTCTCGGTGATATCGTAATTTTCCTTTCCCAAATACTCTGCGACATCCTGAGAAGTAAAGTTTACGGCCTCATCATCGTTATCCTCCAGATGCTGAAGCGTAATATCAGCCAAGCTCTGCTCCGCCTCTGTTTCTATGTTGTCAATAACAGCTGAAGACAGGATCTCGTTGGCTGGTTTTGGTAGATAACAGTTTCCATCAAGTTGTGGGAGTCCTTGTTCTTGAAGGTGCTTCAAGTGATTAGATTGATCTAGCATGCAGTCGTTGCAATATGACTCACCGCCAATCGCTCTAATTACAGCCTGATATGTTGCCCCATTTACTTTGAGCGAGAAGTAGTGAAGCAACTGAAAATTTTCAAATTTAAGACATGTCTTATAATTTCACACCGGTGGCAAATTTTATTAAATAGGTGGAATCTCAATTTTTTTACGCCTGGAAAATACTGGTAAAAGATTCAAAGAAAAAATACTTCCAGAGAGTGTGGCTGATACAATAGCAGTCGTTCGATCAAAAAACGTTGGTAAGATTCAAAGTACACTAGTGGACAAAATTAAACGCAAATTTAAGATTTTTTCTGCTAATTGACTGTTTTCAATGAAAAATTTGTGCAAAACTTCTTTCGAAATTCAGTAACTTTTTCAATGTCCGAGAACAAATGAGTGGAGCTATTACCTGTGAAAGTATCAATATTTGGTTTCAATGACTTACCAATTAAATCCGGGTTTGAAAATGCCAGCTTTCCTCATCTGCACTAGGTTTTTGGTTCGCGTGAATAAGTAACAAACGTCTGAGTCGGTTAAAACCTTCACAGTGATTGTTTTTCAGAAAAGGTTTCACTACGATGCAAAACTTAGTGCAAATGAGGAAAACTTAGTACCTGAGCGGCATCTCTCTGACTGAAGTCCAATTGTATACCATTGTACAGGGCTGATATCACCGAAAGGGTATTGTCTTCCACAATATGAATCATCCAATACGTTCCTAGCAGGTTATTTTTCGAGGACTGCTCTACTATCATTATATTTTGGTGGGCTTCCTTTCGACCCCGAGTACATCTAGCATTCGGTTGTAATTCATTTTCAATCCTTCGTATTGCCTTTTTTCCCTGAAACAAAAAAAAGTTCGGATCATCTCCACACAAATTATGGCACGGCGCAGTATAAAAAATTTCAGGCCAAACGTCGTTTACAGTATTCCAATTTATCAACAGTAGCCACTAGTTTGTACCTTATATGCTTGGGGTGGGTTTTTATTCAGATTAGTTTTAGAACGATTATTTGCTCACTTGCGGGCTCGATCTATGGGCCTACGTGGTCCCGCTAGGGGCGCTCACAACTACATAAATTTGATCGGCTGGTCATTTTGAACCGAGTATTTCTAGTTTGCTCGATTTATATTTTGAGGCTGAAGGTGTACGGCAATTTATTTACGCTTGACGAATTATCCCGCACTACAAAATTGTTCCAAATTGAATTGAAGCAAGCTACAAGATTTTATTATTTTCAAATGCGATTCAAATTTAAACACTTAAGAATTGGTTTATCAGTTTAAAATTTGGAACAATTTGGAACAAAATCTAAGACGGATTTTGTTGCCTCTTAGACATTGATAGCTCGAACTATAACGCGCATTGATAATCTCAAATTGAAGAAGGTCCTTGTAGAATTTTGTTTTGTGGAAGTTCCTCCAACTATCAAATCGAACGCTACTCAAAGACATTAAACGGTTTTCAGTAATTTTACGAGCGGTCCTGTTAAATTTTCGGACTTCATCGTTTTTTTTTCTTCAAAATTTCGAAGATTTGCTATTCGTTATGGAAATCCAAATCCTTCTGCAATGTTTTTCATGCGATATTTTATTACCTGGTTTACAGTAAGCCAGTTGGTTTCCAACTTTGTAAAAAGTTTGGAGCAGCAAACGTATCATATGTGGCGAAGTTCTAGAGAAACGCATTTACACTTGCGTTCAATTTAGCAACAACTTTGGAAACTTTTTACTTTTTTAGCCCCCGGTCCTACTCAATGCAGGACCAACCGTGGGGGGGGGGATGTCATCACTTTCGCCGTAGCCGGTCCCACTTTGAGGAGGCGGATGACTCTGGGACCCCTCCAACCATGACCGTTACTCGTTGGAGGGGTTTTTACTCGTTTTTTTGATTCATTGAGGTACTTCAGACTTAAATAAAAGCACAAGCAACCCCCTTCCGCATCCAAGTCCAGTCGAGTTCCCAAATGCATCTGTTATCATTGTAAAAAGTGAGACATTTGGGAATACTTAATAGCCCTTTTGTATTTTACCTCAATAGTTCAAACACCATCTCCACTTTTAAAACACTTTGCGCAGTTTGATCACGTGACTGGTGTTTATGATAGGATGGTCTTGATATGAATATGATATGACTATTCGCTGAACAGTGTCAAAAGCAGTCATGTCAAAATGAGTCAGATGGCTACCTGAAAAATTATCGGGTCTTAAATCCGACAAACCCATGCCTAAAGTGAATGCTTTCGCTCTTAGGCTTTCCAATGCACGTTTATTGACAACGTTGGTTTATTGACAAGGTTGACTTTAAAATCAAATTTTCAAAACATTTTTTTCTTTCTAATACGGTATATTTGAGAAATCGAACAACGTCTTAAAAGACGATTTTAAATACTATATTTTTGGCTATATTTGTTGCTATATTTGCTTCTATTCCCTCTCATTTTACCCATTTGAGAAGAAATCAGATGTCACTAGCCAGTAACGAGGAAAAGAGTGGGGTAAATTGACATATAAATAGATGAGCAGCAAATGATGGATGAATAGCTAGTTAGCTAGTTGGTTAGTGAGGCTCGTTACTACCCTTATTATATCTGATTATGAGTTATAATTGAACGTGGGAGTGACGCGATTGTGAATGTGGTAGTAAAGTGACATGATAAGTTTCTCTTAGTGGGTGTTCCCCCCCTGCTTATTACTACCCGTACCGAACTTTTTGGCCATAATCATATCTGATCATTGTAAAATCATGCAAAATTCATGTCTGTTAGAGATGTGCAGCATGTCTATATTCGGCATGCACATACCTGCATCAGACCTGCATCAGGTGTGCTAACTGAAGATATGCTCACACCTGCAGCATGCATGATCATGCCTGAACTGAACATGCTCACACCTGCCGGATACATGATCATACCTGAACTAAACATGCTCACATCTGCAGGATACATGACCATGCCTGAACTAAACATGCTCACACCTGCAGGATACATGACCATGCCTGAACTAAACATGCTCACACCTGCAGGATACATGATCATACCTGAACTAAACATGCTCACATCTGCAGGATACATGACCATGCCTGAACCGAATTTGCTCAAATCGGTATCTTCAGTATTATGAGATTATTAAAGATATGGTTAATTTGTAACAACATCATAAACTCAGCTTGATAATGTGACACTTTACTTCAAATTTTTAGTTTTTTTTTCAGATTTTTTCTGACATCGGTGAAGTTTTTTGTTGAAAATTGACAGTAGTGGGTAGATGCATCTTTCTTTAATTGCAGGCAGGGAGTCGTTGGTAGCGGGGCGTGTGGATACTTTTCTCTGTTTCCTGACAACATAAAACTAATTGTTAGTCAAAACTTTTAACTAAATAAAACAAAATAAAATTTCATTCAAAAGTATTTGCGCTAGGGGTAGGTCACAATATGTAGTTTGTTCAACATGCAAAAATTCATTACATTATGACAACGTAAAACGTAAAATTAGTCTTTCAAAATTGAAATTCAATTGTGGGGAGGGGGTGTTAAAGAGCCGAAAAAAGTTGTTAATGCCAAACGGGGTTCCACTGGAATCGAGATTATCAAAAGACCTACAAAAACTTAGAGGAACTGAATTAGTTACCTGGACATTGACTACAGCCCCCTCGTGTAGCAGCAATTTGAGAATGGGGGCGTGTCCATTCTGACAACACAGATGCATCGGGGTCCAGCCCCGCATCTCAGGCCAGTCAGGATGGCCGCCCTTGTAAGAAAAAAAACGATTCTATCAACTTCTGAAGACAAAATACGCACACAATAAGGCTTGCATCAGTCTGTGTTTATATTGTGTCAGTTTTTGTCCGTGTTGTGATAATCGAAAGCCTAGAATTTTGGGACTGTGGCATATTTGATAGTTTTAGTAACTTAGGCACAGTTTTTGTCGAAGATGAGTAAAAACGAACGAAAGTTATGTTTCGCGGAAAATTTTTTGGATTGTGATTTTTTAACTCACATGTACGTTCTAATAGACGTTTGAAATTAGACTAAACCCAAAAATTCAAAACCTGTTTTTCTCGATACTGAGAAAATGTTTGCATTTCGTTTGAACACGATTGAGGCTTCGCCAGACTGAATTATCTTTTTACGCGGTGTAACGCTAATTTTTTTGTGGTAGAAATCAAAAATCGGAGAGGGTGTCATTTTCAATCCTTCGTATTGCCTTTTTTCCCTGAAACAAAAAAAAGTTTGGATCATCTCCACACAAGATTCAAAGTACACTAGTGGACAAAATTAAACGCAAATTTAAGATTTTTTCTGCTAATTGACTGTTTTCAATGAAAAATTTGTGCAAAACTTCTTTCGAAATTCAGTAACTTTTTCAATGTCCGAGAACAAATGAGTGGAGCTATTACCTGTGAAAGTATCAATATTTGGTTTCAATGACTTACCAATTAAATCCGGGTTTGAAAATGCCAGCTTTCCTCATCTGCACTAGGTTTTTGGTTCGCGTGAATAAGTAACAAACGTCTGAGTCGGTTAAAACCTTCACAGTGATTGTTTTTCAGAAAAGGTTTCACTACGATGCAAAACTTAGTGCAAATGAGGAAAACTTAGTACCTGAGCGGCATCTCTCTGACTGAAGTCCAATTGTATACCATTGTACAGGGCTGATATCACCGAAAGGGTATTGTCTTCCACAATATGAATCATCCAATACGTTCCTAGCAGGTTATTTTTCGAGGACTGCTCTACTATCATTATATTTTGGTGGGCTTCCTTTCGACCCCGAGTACATCTAGCATTCGGTTGTAATTCATTTTCAATCCTTCGTATTGCCTTTTTTCCCTGAAACAAAAAAAAGTTCGGATCATCTCCACACAAATTATGGCACGGCGCAGTATAAAAAATTTCAGGCCAAACGTCGTTTACAGTATTCCAATTTATCAACAGTAGCCACTAGTTTGTACCTTATATGCTTGGGGTGGGTTTTTATTCAGATTAGTTTTAGAACGATTATTTGCTCACTTGCGGGCTCGATCTATGGGCCTACGTGGTCCCGCTAGGGGCGCTCACAACTACATAAATTTGATCGGCTGGTCATTTTGAACCGAGTATTTCTAGTTTGCTCGATTTATATTTTGAGGCTGAAGGTGTACGGCAATTTATTTACGCTTGACGAATTATCCCGCACTACAAAATTGTTCCAAATTGAATTGAAGCAAGCTACAAGATTTTATTAATTTCAAATGCGATTCAAATTTAAACACTTAAGAATTGGTTTATCAGTTTAAAATTTATAGCTTGTCAATATTTCATTAACCAAAAACTATCCGAGACCAGTTAAGGGGCAGTCGGAACATTCAGGACTTTGCTTAAGTAGTCTTGTTTTAGCATATAGTAAAGTGCTAATTGAAATAAGTACAAGTCTTTTCTCAATTTGGAACAAAATCTAAGACGGATTTTGTTGCCTCTTAGACATTGATAGCTCGAACTATAACGCGCATTGATAATCTCAAATTGAAGAAGGTCCTTGTAGAGTTTTGTTTTGTGGAAGTTCCTCCAACTATCAAATCGAACGCTACTCAAAGACATTAAACGGTTTTCAGTAATTTTACGAGCGGTCCTGTTAAATTTTCGGACTTCATCGTTTTTTTTTCTTCAAAATTTCGAAGATTTGCTATTCGTTATGGAAATCCAAATCCTTCTGCAATGTTTTTCATGCGATATTTTATTACCTGGATACAGTAAGCCAGTTGGTTTCCAACTTTGTAAAAAGTTTGGAGCTGCAAACGTATCATATGTGGCGAAGTTCTAGAGAAACGCATTTACACTTGCGTTCAATTTAGCAACAACTTTGGAAACTTTTTACTTTTTTAGCCCCCGGTCCTACTCAATGCAGGACCAACCGTGGGGGGGGGATGTCATCACTTTCGCCGTAGCCGGTCCCACTTTGAGGAGGCGGATGACTCTGGGACCCCTCCAACCATGACCGTTACTCGTTGGAGGGGTTTTTACTCGTTTTTATGATTCATTGAGGTACTTCAGACTTAAATAAAAGCACAAGCAACCCCCTTCCGCATCCAAGTCCAGTCGAGTTCCCAAATGCATCTGTTATCATTGTGAAAAGTGAGACATTTGGGAATACTTAATAGCCCTTTTGTATTTTACCTCAATAGTTCAAACACCATCTGCACTTTTAAAACACTTTGCGCAGTTTGATCACGTGACTGGTGTTTATGACAGGATGGTCTTGATATGAATATGATATGACTATTCGCTGAACAGTGTCAAAAGCAGTCATGTCAAAATGAGTCAGATGGCTACCTGAAAAATTATCGGGTCTTAAATCCGACAAACCCATGTCTAAAGTGAATGCTTTCGCTCTTAGGCTTTCCAATGCACGTTTATTGACAACGTTGGTTTATTGACAAGGTTGACTTTAAAATCAAATTTTCAAAACATTTTTTTCTTTCTAATACGGTATATTTGAGAAATCGAACAACGTCTTAAAAGACGATTTTAAATACTATATTTTTGGCTATATTTGTTGCTATATTTGCTTCTATTCCCTCTCATTTTACCCATTTGAGAAGAAATCAGATGTCACTAGCCAGTAACGAGGAAAAGAGTGGGGTAAATTGACATATAAATAGATGAGCAGCAAATGATGGATGAATAGCTAGTTAGCTAGTTGGTTAGTGAGGCTCGTTACTACCCTTATTATATCTGATTATGAGTTATAATTGAACGTGGGAGTGACGCGATTGTGAATGTGGTAGTAAAGTGACATGATAAGGTTCTCTTAGTGGGTGTTCCCCCCCTGCTTATTACTACCCGTACCGAACTTTTTGGCCATAATCATATCTGATCATTGTAAAATCATGCAAAATTCATGTCTGTTAGAGATGTGCAGCATGTCTATATTCGGCATGCACATACCTGCATCAGACCTGCATCAGGTGTGCTAACTGAAGATATGCTCACACCTGCAGCATGCATGATCATGCCTGAACTGAACATGCTCACACCTGCCGGATACATGATCATACCTGAACTAAACATGCTCACATCTGCAGGATACATGACCATGCCTGAACTAAACATGCTCACACCTGCAGGATACATGACCATGCCTGAACTAAACATGCTCACACCTGCAGGATACATGATCATGCCTGAACTAAACATGCTCACATCTGCAGGATACATGACCATGCCTGAACCGAATATGCTCAAATCGGTATCTTCAGTATTATGAGATTATTAAAGATATGGTTAATTTGTAACAGCATCATAAACTCAGCTTGATAATGTGACACTTTACTTCAAATTTTTAGTTTTTTTTTCAGATTTTTTCTGACATCGGTGAAGTTTTTTGTTGAAAATTGACAGTAGTGGGTAGATGCATCTTTCTTTAATTGCAAGCAGGGAGTCGTTGGTAGCGGGGCGTGTGGATACTTTTCTCTGTTTCCTGACAACATAAAACTAATTGTTAGTCAAAACTTTTAACTAAATAAAACAAAATAAAATTTCATTCAAAAGTATTTGCGCTCGGGGTAGGTCACAATATGTAGTTTGTTCAACATGCAAAAATTCATTACATTATGACAACGTAAAACGTAAAATTAGTCTTTCAAAATTGAAATTCAATTGTGGGGAGGGGGTGTTAAAGAGCCGAAAAAAGTTGTTAATGCCAAACGGGGTTCCACTGGAATCGAGATTATCAAAAGACCTACAAAAACTTAGAGGAACTGAATTAGTTACCTGGACATTGACAACAGCCCCCTCGTGTAGCAGCAATTTGAGAATGGGGGCGTGTCCATTCTGACAACACAGATGCATCGGGGTCCAGCCCCGCATCTCAGGCCAGTCAGGATGGCCGCCCTTGTAAGAAAAAAAACGATTCTATCAACTTCTGAAGGCAAAATACGCACAAAATAAGGCTTGCATCAGTCTGTGTTTATATTGTGTCAGTTTTTGTCCGTGTTGTGATAATCGAAAGCCTAGAATTTTGGGACTGTGGCATATTTGATAGTTCTAGTAACTTAGGCACAGTTTTTGTCGAAGATGAGTAAAAATGAACGGAAGTTATGTTTCGCGGAAAATTTTTTGGATTGTGATTTTTTAACTCACATGTACGTTCTAATAGACGTTTGAAATTAGACTAAACCCAAAAATTCAAAACCTGTTTTTCTCGATACTGAGAAAATGTTTGCATTTCGTTTGAACACGATTGAGGCTTCGCCAGACTGAATTATCTTTTTACGCGGTGTAACGCTAATTTTTTTGTGGTAGAAATCAAATATCGTAGAGGGTGTTACAAGACCACTTAAGAGCCAAAAAAATGTTTGCTCAAACTTAGAAACAATTGAACTCAATTTCAGCTTACTTATTCTCTAAAACGTGTTGCTCAGTAAAAAACAAAACTTTGTCGATTAATTGGCCGTTTTATTACGTGTATCAATTTACTCTGTCACCACAGCTCAAAATATTGTAGAAAAGAAGCCAAAGATTGAAAAAAAAAAGCAAAAAATTTTTTTTGAACAACTCAATCTGGAGTGAAAACGCTCAGCCTACAACACAGCAGAAAAAGAACTTTCTTCAGCAAAGTAAAACAATTAATCCAACAAATACTTCGTCTGTAGCTTTGGAGAATGACAAAGAAGGCGCACATTCAAGACGACTTCGGAGACAATGGAGACGGAACCTATGGGGAGATTAAGGTAAACCAAAAAAGCTCAACTCAAACTGTGTCTTATCCAATTAAAACACGGAGTCGCCTTCCCGGATTGCTGAAAACACTGAAAGTTTTTTGTTAATAACTAACTAAAGATGTCCAAAACCGCCATATAATTGCCTGTCGGAGAAAATTTTGTTGAAATTCAGATCTATATAGCTTTTCGGAATAGATAAAAAAAACGGCGATCTTAAGAAATATCGATCGATTTTTTTTTCGTTCTTAAAGCAACCCCTCGCATTACCTCATAAGACAATTTTTGTATTTTGATTGTCTATAATTTAATTAAGGGCGGGGAATTTTTTTCGGCTGTCCGGGTATTTGGCTCTGTGACACGCCACCGTACCACGGAGACGCATTCCCGGATAGCCGAAAGAAATTCCTTCCAGAATATCCCAAAAGTTTCAAGGCATTAAATGTTAGTGTGGCTGATCATACTATTTATGCGTAAGAATTGCATTGCTTGTATAGTTTTGCACTTTTGATAAATTGCTTCAATTTACATTTATTTTTGTCGGCTATCCGAGATCAAAAAAAATCTTTTTGGCTTTCCGGGAACTGTGAGGCTAATGACTTGACTAATTATTAGTGAATTAATGATGTAATAATTTCCCAGTAGATTTATTTCAGCTAACCAGATCAGGCGCCCTTAATTTGCTGATTTTCATTTGGGCGGTTTTTGATTTTTTTTCGAAAGGTTTGACTACGTTGTTTTAATAGACCAATTTCGTATTCCGAGATCTCAAAGTTCTCCCAAAATAAAGAAAATCTTTTTCATCAATTTTCGAGCAGCAGAAATTTTTTTGATAAACAGGTCAAAAATTGTCTTTAAATTTTGTTTGGAATAATGAGACAAAGAAGTCCCATTTTTTGGCACAATCCGCTCAGAAATTTTATGCATAGACGCAAATGGCGCTTTTAGAAAAATTTAAGGGTTGGTCAACCAAAAAAAAGACCAAAATGGGCCTTTTATCTGAATCGGGCCACCCACTCCCTCCCTTTTGAATCCGCTACTGAATGACATGCATTTATTTCTCAATCGAAAACAAAATTAAATTTACAAATTATAACCGAAAACCTTCAACAATTCACAAAAAGAAATTTGGCCTCGTTCTGTTTATGCTAATTCACTTATTTTAGATGTTTAATAAGTTACTTAGTTACTTAATCCCCGCGTTAATTACTTAACTATATGGAAAATGCTAGTAATACATTAGTTTTGCAATACCATAAGCACAGAAAATTACATGAAGGTCTATGATGATTGATTTTTCATAAATGGGGAAATTGTTTTCAAAAATTTTCCATTAACTCAAAAACTTGGTTTTTTTAATTGAATTTATTAAAATTTTGGGTTATGTTCGTAACCGAACCTAAGTGACAAACCTTGGCTTACTCAAAACTAGAGTCACTGAAGGTTGGACGGTTTTGCATTTACAATGCTTAGGAAACGCCCTTAATTGACTTAATGTCATCTTACACACATCATATAATGAAAGCATTAAAACTTTTAAATTGCGGCAAAATTTTCAAAGATGGATATGATCAAAATTCAAAACCTGTTTTTCTCGATACTGAGAAAATGTTTGCATTTCGTTTGCTCAAACTTAGAAACAATTGAACTCAATTTCAGCTTACTTATTCTCTAAAACGTGTTGCTCAATAAAAAACAAAACTTTGATTTGAACTGACCTTGGAAAGTAATGTTTTGGCGATGTCTTCATCACCCCTCTGAGCCGCGTAGTGCAAACATGTCCAGCTATCTTTGGCCGCCCCCACACAATTGGCCTCCTTCTTCACAAGAGCCTCGAAGGCCGAATGTCTACCCTATGCATTAGGTCTCAAATCACAATCATCCCAATTGGCATGAATAAAAAAAATATATTTCAGCTTTCTCCCATCATAGTCCCACCAGCATTTTACAGCCTCCCCCCTCCCCCTCATATGACAAAAATCGTAATATTATGGGACTTTATTTTTTGTTAATAGGCTTGGGGAAAGCGGTTTTTGCTTATTTTCCATTAGACCTGTACTAACGTATTTGCATCAACTTTTTTCGTACGACTTGACTTTCAGTTTGATTTCAATACAGTACGCAGACGATCTAGAATTTATCTATATTGAGAGAACTTGAATTTTTATATCAGTTTAAAATATCTCCATTTCATCGATGTTCAAGTCATTTGAGACATAATCGACAAACTTTCCTGAGCACACGCGAAGTGTATCGGTCGGAATCCCGAGAAGTCCTCGGAGTCTACGGGACAGCCTCGGTCCACGAGGAAGTTGACAAGGAAGTCGTGGCCATACCAAGCGGCCAGGTGCACAGCTGTCATTCCCGCTTTCGCCTCGTACGAGTCGAGAGTTTCAGAATCAGTCGTTCGGCACCTTATGTTCACTCCTGAAATGTCAAGATTGCGAAACTATGTAAGACTCATTTCACTTTTTTCAACCTATCAACCAATTATAAAAATTTTCGAGATCTCGGTTTATAAAACGCGCAAAAAAATCGGCTAACTTATAACATCAGGACTGTTTTATTATTTCAGTTAATTTTTTTCAGTTTTCCAAACGAGCAAAATTTAAAAAGATAGGTAAGCGTTCCATTTTTGATTGATTTTGATCGTTCGAATTGACTTTATCAACACTTTGAAATATTTGTGAAATTTTTTTGTGAAATGAATCTGAAATAACTGTGAAAGTTAATTGCTAATTAATTCTGAAATAATTGTGAAAATTATTGTGAAAAATTCTGAAATAATGTGAAAATTAATTTTGAAAAAATTCTGAAATATTGGAGAACATTTGTAAAATAATTGCAAAAAACAATTGTGAAAAACTAACCTTGGTGATAGTATCGCTTAACCAGCCCGTCGCACCCATTTCTCACTGCATTCAGAAAGTCACGCTCCGTTCTGTCCAAATTAGCTGTTGGTATGCACAACGTTTTTTCCAAAATTTGAAGTTTTTTTTCCTTCAAGATCTATTCCACACTTCCATTTTCAATTTTTCTGACAAAAACCGCAAAATTCACAGTTAAGTTACTTTCATGTGGAGACTTGCAGTCTGAACAACAAGCTAATTTAAATTTTCTTCAAAAATATAGTTCAAAAACGAGATTTATAATCAACTAAGTTGAATTACGTTTGAGTAACCAAGGTGTATGTCATTTGTGTTCGGTTACGAACACAACCAAAAAACTTTGAGAAATTCAAATGTAGAATCATTATTTTTCGTTTATGGAAAAATGCTAGTCATACAATTTCCATATATGAAAAAAAAACTAGTCATAGACCTTTAATGCAATTTTTTTGTACTTATCAGAGAAGGGGAGACTGTGGATAGTTTTCTCTGTTTCCTGTCAATATAAAACGTAAAAGCTTTCGAATGATCCGAAAAAATTTTGTCAAAAATGGCTGGTTAAAATGTCGAAATTTGTCTGAAGAAAAACCACGCTCGAGCACAAATATCCCGTTACTTTCGCTACGGAAAAAGGAACAGTATTCAAAAGTAATTTGACTTAGCAAGGTACAGCTACAAATGGCCATGCTTCTGAGAATTCAAATTGTAGAGAAAAGGGATCAGTCGTGAAAATATAATATGAAAAAAAAGGTTTTTTTTTTGGTAAATTGTTTGCTTTCGTTTTTGTGAACAAAAATCTGGGATACGACCTTGAAAACGAAAAGAAAAGACAAAACTGCTGAGGGCGAAAAGTCTCATATTTGGATATTTGTTGAAAAAACCTCGTTTTAGAAAGGAAATTTTTTTAGGCCAGTCAAGTTTGATGTGACAAAAAAAAATTTATGTCACTAGTATTGAGGAAGAATGTCTTTTTTTCGAAAAGGTTTGTGTCGTGTCGTTGACATATCATCTTTAGATCCTTTCAAGTATTATTTGATTGCCGTAAGCTTTTCCCATTACAAAATTGCTTTGAAAATATCCGAAAAGGTCATATATCTGAGTTGAAGAACCAAACACGCTTTTTGCATGAGGAAAAAAATGATGAAATTAATGCTGAAAAGTTGATGTTATGATAAGTAATGTTAACATTTCTTAACAATATCTCAGTGTTCTGGTTTGAGTACTTGAAAAGGTGTATTTACTTTGTCCGCATTCTCACTGCAACAATAACTGGTAATGCATACTTTTTCTCGACAGTGTGTGATGGGGTCACTGCCGTATTGCCTGTGATGGGGTCACTGCCTGTGATTTCCAGCTGTTGTCACACCCACTCCCGGGAAGTGAGGTGGGGGTGAGAGAGTGGACGAGGAAGTAGATGACCCATCCGAGTAGCATGTTGTAGTAGATGGAGAAGTAAATTGTTACTTTTTCAGAGCATTTGCCATTTTTGGAAATCAAAGTTTCAAAATTAAATAATACGAAGATGTCTGAATTAATGTACCTCAACGTGAGTTTCCATAACAGTAAAAGTAGACCTTCAGTCTGCAGTGTGCAGAAATTAAACAACCCGAGAGTGTCCACGTAATTGTCGCCTTGTTGCATCATAAAAATAATATCGAAATTAATGAAAATAGAAAAGTTTGAAATTTTGCAAAATGTCAGGGTCTGTTGTAAGAAATTAGTGAAACATTTTGCAATTAGGAACGACATTTTTAACTACTGGTGATCAAAGAACTCACACATTTCGAGAATGTAAGAGTGGTGATCCGTTTGTATGAAAAACACTTTTTCCCAATCTTTTGCCCTAATAAGATCTGTATCAAGCGTTTTGTTAACAAGAAAATAGAACATGGGATAGGGACCAATAGGTTTAATAACATCTATTTTAGTGATGCAGGCATACTTTTCTCCCGAGCGAAAAGATTGCTCACCCATAATAACAAAGTAATGTATTTGTCCGAACTTCTTTTCCGAATTGACATAGTAACAGATACCATAACTGTTCGGACCGTTCGAATTCCTTGCGTAGGAAGTTGAATCATAAAATTTGCTGTTAATTTTGGAGCGAGACATAAAGATTCCGTCTGGAAAATGACGTCTGCCACGAGCAACAAGCACTGTTTCTATCATGTAACATTGGTGTAGTTATCGTCTGCTTTACGATTGTCCAAAGATAACCAATCAGATAATAAATTTGAAAGCGGGTCTTCTTCAATATCGTACAGCAAAAGCAATCTCTGTTGAATATAACGCCGACATATAACTTGAAAATGTGAATGAGTTCCCGTAAAAACAAAGATAACTGTCTGTTTTGAGACTCGAAACTCATAGCTGAAAAAACGAAAAACGGATCAAACTCTCGATTTTGACGGGGAATGTGTTTTAAAGAATGGACATTAATTGTTTCCACCTTTTGGTCTTCGCACAGTTGTTGTATGTGCTTTCCAAAAAAACCTAACACTTTTTCCGCCATCGATATGATGTTTGGCTCACTGCTTTCCAGCAACAATCGAACACCAAACACTAGACTCAAATAATGGTCATATAGTTGTTTTGGTAGAAACTCGCCCATAAACGCTACCCCAATATAAAAAAAGTAATTAGAGAATTCAGTGGCCTTAAAATGAGCTAGATCATTCAGGTCACGAATTTTTCTTGAGTGAGAGATCAATTCCATGGGTGTGTTCAGTCGTTTAATTAAACTGTTGAATTGTTTTTTCTGATCACTACTCAGTTTCGTAAGTTGAAAGTTTAGCAAGTTTTTGTAAACACCCAGAAGCACACAATGCATGTAGTCAACTCCTGCAGCCAGTGGTAAGCCAGGAACAATTTTGGCAATTTCACTCCTTCCTTTCACTCCTACAACATTGAACATATGCTTACCACCATTCAGTGCCTCGGCAATTTCGACATAACGGTCGTTCAGTTCTGGTGTACGATATTCAAACTCTTGTTCTCTTGTTCGAAAGGGTAATAACTATGCGACTTTCCGATTGTCTTGCCATCTGCTGTACAAAGATTGCAGCCGTTATACCCGTTGTTTTTGTACATGCTCAAAACATTTGCTTTTGCAGGGATATCTGCCACAATTGTCACGCATCTGAATTGCACTTTATGATTTTCAATTACAAAAACTTGGTCTAACTCAGCTTTCAAATGATTGACAACTGTTCTCCAGGGCGGTTTTTTGTTCCCACAAAACAATGAAGCAAGACAAATATTTTTTCTACTGAAACGTAATTTTGGCGGAAGATGGGCTATTGCAAGCCAAACCGGCCATAGTTCACTTTCAGTACTAGAATCGGAAACGCAAACGCCATCTGTGGATAAAACAAGATTTATTGTTATCAGTGGTTGAACTAAATCAATCGGCGGAATTTTATTTATGGAAAAATCTAAGTGCTTAAATTTAGAGTGGCGCTGATTCGAGTACGTAACCATTGTTTGCCAATTTCTTCTAACAATTTGAGCAATATCATAACCAAATGACATAACACAGAGGTAGCCTCCTGGTGTTTCGACAGCAATACGTGTATTTAGTTGAAAGCTTCTTTTCAAATCCTTCATAAAAGCGAAATTGGAAGGAAAACAATTTTCACTAAGAAAAGCGTCAAATAAGGAATGCAAATCGGAGGCACCTCTGTCGGAAAGGTTGTTTCGCAAGCAAAAAGCTTTCATAGCTAAGATTGTGTTGTGAAGACCTACTTCCGAATACGGATTGATCCGTAAGGATACTGGTGTAAATGCTTCCGGGGAATCCGACACAAAATCTTCAACCTCGGCAGTTGTCAAGGAGGAAAGCGAAAAACACGGCAAAGAGAATTTGAGATTGGCAGAAACTGGAGAAGAAGTTTGACGCTTTGAAAATTCATAATTGGCATCAGCGCTTGTTTTTTCGATATTGTCCCAAAAACTTTCTGTTTCAGCATCGCTTTTCTCTGTTCCTAAAGGAGTCTGAAGTGATTGCAACTGTTCAGATTCAAAGTATGCCCATTTTTCGCTCAATTTTAGGGGTATTTTTCTTTTTTTACTGCCCCCGGGACAACTATTGCCGACTTTTGTGATATCAATCATAATCTCCATTGAAAGATCTCTTATGAGCTCTGATATCAGAGATTCGAATTGTAAGATCAAGCAGTCAGTAGTTATCTGATTTATATATTCGACTTCATGGCAAATAGTGTTTTTTTCGCTGATTTTAGCAGGCTGCTCATGAGTGGATAAACAAGTGGCACATCTGCACTCTTTTTCTTCAAAAAAGCTTTCGCTATATTTTATCAGAACTTCATCCCCAGTTTTCAGACTTTTAATAGTTTCTATTTGCACAATATCTTTTTGTAAGCTTGTGAAATTGTACTTCGCGTTTGGCTCACAATCAGAGTTTATGAACCTTACTGGTCCCAACAGAAGATTTAATTGACGATTTGATGTTTTTTTTATGACAGAAAGCGTAGAAATGTCTTCAGGAATTGGGGTAATAAAACCAATAGGTGATTTTTTGAATAGGTAGTTGGATGGGATTTTGTTTCGCCCACAGTATACTAATTTGTATCCACCAAAAGAATCATGAAGAATTTCAAATTGTCCCTCGAGAGTTTTATAAGCGTCAATGCAATTTTGATAGCACTTTGCCCATTTCTAGTTTTCTGCACATTTTTTTTCAAACGTGACCAGTGACTGCAATTCTACTATCGGCTGAGCTTTTCTTCCACCATACTCGACAGCTTGTTTCACTGCTTGACCATCACAATGCGAAAGAATTTTCCAATCTGGCTTAGTTTTGGCCATCTTTCATCTATAAATGGATCGAGTGAAGGTAACAACCAACAATTTTTCGTTTTTTGAGGAACAAATTCCCAAACCTTGAAGACCTTTACAAAGCTTTAAGCAAGAAGCTCAAGTTTAAATTCTAAAAAGCATTTCAAAAAATCATCAGATAAACAAATACTAAGAAATGGCTGAAGAAAGCAAAACTTAGCTTTTTTCAGAAAGCGATCCAGTGAAAACAAAAACAAAGTGAAGCATCAAAAATTACAATTTACTCTGCGAAGAAAAGTTGCAACTTTCTTGGGCATTTAAAACACTGATCACAAATTTCGGCAAACAAACTGCTGAGAAAGAATTATCAGTTTTCGTGCATAGTGTGATGAGAGAAATTGAAAAACGCAAAATAAGAGTGAAGAATTGGGCAGAATGGACAACAGTTATCATCAAAAACTGAATGAAAATCATTAAAAACTTTGATAACACATGAAAACCAATTCGTCATGATGATTTGAATTAGTAAATTGTTCCGATTAAATACAAATAAGAAAAACATGGTTGCGTGCTACATTGCATACGAACATTGGGTTTTTCCCGTCATAGCCCGCGGCTTAATAGCTGAAAAGTTGAGCCACCCTTCTTCGTTTCTCAAGATACTTTGTTTCAAAATGATCATTCAAAAAAGTTTTCAAACGAAAACGCATCCAAGTATTGTCAGTAGTGAGCAAAACCTTGAACAGTGTTAGAAAGTATGTATAGCGAGTAAAACGTGCACATGGTATCCCACTTAGTAAAACTATTTGTCTATCTACTGGGTGTTTTACTTGCTTGGACGAGGAGGGGCTATAACGGAAAATACCACAAGAAACCATTGGTTCAGTCTTTTCTGTTCAAAATTGGTTTCTCAAAATACTGAATTGATGGATCATCAAGCATGTGATTCACAACAGTTTTCAGGCTTTTGTTTGCTTCTTAAAACGAAAAGTTGCACATGAAAACTTCATAGCCTTCATTGCAGCAGAAACAATCGAAATAAACTAAGCTGTAGCTGATTGCGATGATTCATTGTTTTGGGACACTTCTCCCGAAACTCGAACAAATTGACCGCTGGTTTGTTCTTTCGCGGCTATTTTTCTTTCCCGGCAAAGTTTTTTCGATTTTTTTTTTACTCCAACAGAGTTGAACCCTTCTTTTGCTTGAAACCAGATTGTCTGTGGTCGACTTGCATTGGCATATCGGATGCTATATGCGGCTAAAAAGAACGGCTACATAAAGGAGTTTTATCATTAACCTTGTGATAAAAACCTCAATTTACTTTATCATCTTTCCTACGGCAAAGTTCAGCGACGTACTCGCAATGAGATTTCACGGTTATAAATGTAGTGAGTTTTACAAATAATTGAAAATATTTTGTAATTAATTCAAAATAAAAATGTTTTTTTTTTGTTATGTTTCACAACTTACTTTTGAACTTGTTAATCCTCGTCGGCGATAGAAACTCTCTTCTTGTATTCCTATCTACCCGTGCAGGCTCCAAAACAAAATATCCAAGCTCCTCATCGCTGAATAAAATGCCTGCTACTGCCCTTCCCCAGAGACCGGGGTCATTTGCACTGAGGGTAACCAAATTAGCATTGCCATGCAAAACTGGTTCCAGCGTATCCAATTCCCCGGGAACAGGTTGATCATGGTATCCCATTCTTGCAAGATTTGCGGACAAAAAAAAGCAAACTCACGAATCATTCACACTACCTTTCTAGTGCCCTAATAGATTACCACCATAGAAAGCTAAAATTATCAGCTGCCCCGTTTCGCACTTTCATTTTATATTTTGGGTCTCCGATGTGCTAATGAAACTGATGATGATCAAAGTCTCGCTCTAGGTTTTTTGAAGACTCATAATAACTTATAGATAAATGTCTCATTGAATCTTTCGTTTTTTTGGTTATCCTAGAAAAGTTTTTGCAAGACTTTCTGCTTACCACTTTTTGCATGACAGTTGCATGTTTGGTCATCTCTTCGAGATTTCGTGCCAGCATAGTATCGATAGTTCTATTCAAGGTTGTTGTCGCAGTTGTCTGCTTTTGTACGGATGAGTTCAAACAACAAACTATTTCTTTCAGTTCTGCTAGAATGCCTGTCAGGTTTTCACCATTTTGATTGTGATCTCCCCTCTAAACAAAAATGTCAAAAATCACTGGATTTTCTCCAAATCAATGATTTCAATGCAAAACCTAGGCAGCGAATTATCTTTTTTTCAACATAAAATAATTTTAGAACAACCAACCTGAACAATGTTTACACCATAAGCTGCCTGCTCGGGAGTCACCAAGTTTTTCTTGACTTTGGAAGTGTATATGGCGTCAAAGTTGTTGCCCTTTTCACTGCTTTAGAGCTGCTTGCCAGAGGAATAGTTCTGTTCCCACCATGTATCTGTACAAAAACATTGAAATTCAAGTGCTTTATTTTTTTTGTTTTTCATAAATTTCAGTTTCAAATTAAATCGTAATTGAATGATTTTTGATGAAAGAAGAAACGTAATCCAGTCAGATGAAGCACTTTTCAAAAATCACAATGAAGTCTTCGCCACGTTCATTGATTATTGAACAAATTGGATTTAGAAGGCGAAAGAAAAGTTTTATGTTAAAGAACGAAACAAACTAAAATTTTTATTTTTAGTTCATTTTCCGCCGTCAAACTTGATGAAAATCACTCACCACATTAACTAGAGGGCTCTCGGTGATATCGTAATATTCCTTTCCCAAATACTCTGCGACATCTTGAGAAGTAAAGTTTACGGCCTCATCATCGTTATCCTCCAGATGCTGAAGCGTAATATCAGCCGAGCTCTGCTCCGCCTCTGCTTCTATGTTGTCAATAACAGCTGGAGACAATATCTCGTTGGCTGGTTTTGGTAGATAACAGCTTCCATCAAGTTGCGGGAGTCCTTGTTCTTGAAGGTGCTTCAAGTGATTAGATTGATCTAGCATGCAGTCGTTGCAATATGACTCACCGCCAATCGCTCTAATTACAGCCTGATATGTTGCCCCATTTACTTTGAGCGAGAAGTAGTGAAGCAACTGAAAATTTTCAAATTTAAGACATGTCTTATAATTTCACACCGGTGGCAAATTTTATTAAATAGGTGGAATCTCAATTTTTTTACGCCTGGAAAATACTGGTAAAAGATTCAAAGAAAAAATACTTCCAGAGAGTGTGGCTGATACAATAGCAGTCGTTCGATCAAAAAACGTTGGTAAGATTCAAAGTACACTAGTGGACAAAATTAAACGCAAATTTAAGATTTTTTCTGCTAATTGACTGTTTTCAATGAAAAATTTGTGCAAAACTTCTTTCGAAATTCAGTAACTTTTTCAATGTCCGAGAACAAATGAGTGGAGCTATTACCCGTGAAAGTATCAATATTTGGTTTCAATGACTTACCAAATAAATCCGGGTTTGAAAATGCCAGCTTTCCTCATCTGCACTAGGTTTTTGGTTCGCGTGAATAAGTAACAAACTTCTGAGTCGGTTAAAAACTTCACAGTGATTGTTTTTCAGAAAAGGTTTCACTACGATGCAAAACTTAGTGCAAATGAGGAAAACTTAGTACCTGAGCGGCATCTCTCTGACTGAAGTCCAATTGTATACCATTGTACAGGGCTGATATCACCGAAAGGGTATTGTCTTCCACAATATGAATCATCCAATACGTTCCTAGCAGGTTATTTTTCGAGGACTGCTCTACTATCATTATATTTTGGTGGGCTTCCTTTCGACCCCGAGTACATCTAGCATTCGGTTGTAATTCATTTTCAATCCTTCGTATTGCCTTTTTTCCCTGAAACAAAAAAAGTTCGGATCATCTCCACACAAATTATGGCACGGCGCAGTATAAAAAATTTCAGGCCAAACGTCGTTTAAAGTATTCCAATTTATCAACAGTAGCCACTAGTTTGTACCTTATATGCTTGGGGTGGGTTTTTATTCAGATTAGTTTTAGAACGATTATTTGTTCACTTGCGGGCTCGATCTATGGGCCTACGTGGTCCCGCTAGGGGCGCTCACAACTACATAAATTTGATCGGCTGGTCATTTTGAACCGAGTATTTCTAGTTTGCTCGATTTATATTTTGAGGCTGAAGGTGTACGGCAATTTATTTACGCTTGACGAATTATCCCGCACTACAAAATTGTTCCAAATTGAATTGAAGCAAGCTACAAGATTTTATTAATTTCAAATGCGATTCAAATTTAAACACTTAAGAATTGGTTTATCAGTTTAAAATTTATAGCTTGTCAATATTTCATTAACCAAAAACTATCCGAGACCAGTTAAGGGGCAGTCGGAACATTCAGGACTTTGCTTAAGTAGTCTTGTTTTAGCATATAGTAAAGTGCTAATTGAAATAAGTACAAGTCTTTTCTCAATTTGGAACAAAATCTAAGACGGATTTTGTTGCCTCTTAGACATTGATAGCTCGAACTATAACGCGCATTGATAATCTCAAATTGAAGAAGGTCCTTGTAGAATTTTGTTTTGTGGAAGTTCCTCCAACTATCAAATCGAACGCTACTCATAGACATTAAACGGTTTTCAGTAATTTTACGAGCGGTCCTGTTAAATTTTCGGACTTCATCGTTTTTTTTCTTCAAAATTTCGAAGATTTGCTATTCGTTATGGAAATCCAAATCCTTCTGCAATGTTTTTCATGCGATATTTTATTACCTAGTTTACAGTAAGCCAGTTGGTTTCCAACTTTGTAAAAAGTTTGGAGCAGCAAACGTATCATATGTGGCGAAGTTCTAGAGAAACGCATTTACACTTGCGTTCAATTTAGCAACAACTTTGGAAACTTTTTACTTTTTTAGCCCCCGGTCCTACTCAATGCAGGACCAACCGTGGGGGGGGGATGTCATCACTTTCGCCGTAGCCGGTCCCACTTTGAGGAGGCGGATGACTCTGGGACCCCTCCAACCATGACCGTTACTCGTTGGAGGGGTTTTTACTCGTTTTTATGATTCTTTGAGGTACTTCGGACTTAAATAAAAGCACAAGCAACCCCCTTCCGCATCCAAGTCCAGTCGAGTTCCCAAATGCATCTGTTATCATTGTGAAAAGTCAGACATTTGGGAATACTTAATAGCCCTTTTGTATTTTACCTCAATAGTTCAAACACCATCTGCACTTTTAAAACACTTTGCGCAGTTTGATCACGTGACTGGTGTTTATGACAGGATGGTCTTGATATGAATATGATATGACTATTCGCTGAACAGTGTCAAAAGCAGTCATGTCAAAATGAGTCAGATGGCTACCTGAAAAATTATCGGGTCTTAAATCCGACAAACCCATGCCTAAAGTGAATGCTTTCGCTCTTAGGCTTTCCAATGCACGTTTATTGACAACGTTGGTTTATTGACAAGGTTGACTTCAAAATCAAATTTTCAAAACATTTTTTTCTTTCTTATACGGTATATTTGAGAAATCGAACAACGTCTTACAAGACGATTTTAAATACTATATTTTTGGCTATATTTGTTGCTATATTTGTTTCTATTCCCTCTCATTTTACCCATTTGAGAAGAAATCAGATGTCACTAGCCAGTAACGAGGAAAAGAGTGGGGTAAATTGACATATAAATAGATGAGCAGCAAATGATGGATGAATAGCTAGTTAGCTAGTTGGTTAGTGAGGCTCGTTACTACCCTTATTATATCTGATTATGAGTTATAATTGAACGTGGGAGTGACGCGATTGTGAATGTGGTAGTAAAGTGACATGATAAGGTTCTCTTAGTGGGTGTTCCCCCCCTGCTTATTACTACCCGTACCGAACTTTTTGGCCATAATCATATCTGATCATTGTAAAATCATGCAAAATTCATGTCTGTTACAGATGTGCAGCATGTCTATATTCGGCATGCACATACCTGCATCAGACCTGCATCAGGTGTGCTAACTGAAGATATGCTCACACCTGCAGCATGCATGATCATGCCTGAACTGAATATGCTCACACCTGCCGGATACATGATCATACCTGAACTGAACATGCTCACATCTGCAGGATACATGACCATGCCTGAACTAAACATGCTCACACCTGCAGGATACATGACCATGCGTGAACTAAACATGCTCACACCTGCAGGATACATGATCATACCTGAACTAAACATGCTCACATCTGCAGGATACATGACCATGCCTGAACCGAATATGCTCAAATCGGTATCTTCAGTATTATAAGATTATTAAAGATATGGTTAATTTGTAACAACATCATAAACTCAGCTTGATAATGTGACACTTACTTCAAATTTTTAGTTTTTTTTCAGATTTTTTCTGACATCGGTGAAGTTTTTTGTTGAAAATTGACAGTAGTGGGTAGATGCATCTTTCTTTAATTGCAAGCATGGAGTCGTTGGTAGCGGGGCGTGTGGATACTTTTCTCTGTTTCCTGACAACTTAAAACTAATTGTTAGTCAAAACTTTTAACTAAATAAAACAAAATTAAATTTCATTCAAAAGTATTTGCGCTCGGGGTAGGTCACAATATGTAGTTGTTCAACATGCAAACATTCATTACATTATGACAACGTAAAACGTAAAATTAGTCTTTCAAAATTGAAATTCAATTGTGGGGAGGGGGTGTTAAAGAGCCGAAAAAAGTTGTTAATGCCAAACGGGGTTCCACTGGAATCGAGATTATCAAAAGACCTACAAAAACTTAGAGGAACTGAATTAGTTACCTGGACATTGACTACAGCCCCCTCGTGTAGCAGCAATTTGAGAATGGGGGCGTGTCCATTCTGACAACACAGATGCATCGGGGTCTAGCCCCGCATCCCAGGCCAGTCAGGATGGCCGCCCTTGTAAGAAAAAAAACGATTCTATCAACTTCTGAAGGCAAAATACGCACAAAATAAGGCTTGCATCAGTCTGTGTTTATATTGTGTCAGTTTTTGTCCGTGTTGTGATAATCGAAAGCCTAGAATTTTGGGACTGTGGCATATTTGATAGTTCTAGTAACTTAGGCACAGTTTTTGTCGAAGATGAGTAAAAATGAACGGAAGTTATGTTTCGCGGAAAATTTTTTGGATTGTGATTTTTTAACTCACATGTACGTTCTAATAGACGTTTGAAATTAGACTAAACCCAAAAATTCAAAACCTGTTTTTCTCGATACTGAGAAAATGTTTGCATTTCGTTTGAACACGATTGAGGCTTCGCCAGACTGAATTATCTTTTTACGCGGTGTAACGCTAATTTTTTTGTGGTAGAAATCAAATATCGTAGAGGGTGTTACAAGACCACTTAAGAGCCAAAAAAATGTTTGCTCAAACTTAGAAACAATTGAACTCAATTTCAGCTTACTTATTCTCTAAAACGTGTTGCTCAGTAAAAAACAAAACTTTGTCGATTAATTGGCCGTTTTATTACGTGTATCAATTTACTCTGTCACCACAGCTCAAAATATTGTAGAAAAGAAGCCAAAGATTGAAAAAAAAAGCAAAAAATTTTTTTTGAACAACTCAATCTGGAGTGAAAACGCTCAGCCTACAACACAGCAGAAAAAGAACTTTCTTCAGCAAAGTAAAACAATTAAGCCAACAAATACTTCGTCTGTAGCTTTGGAGAATGACAAACAAGGCGCACATTCAAGACGACTTCGGAGACAATGGAGACGGAACCTATGGGGAGATTAAGGTAAACCAAAAAAGCTCAACTCAAACTGTGTCTTATCCAATTAAAACACGGAGTCGCCTTCCCGGATTGCTGAAAACACTGAAAGTTTTTGTTAATAACTAACTAAAGATGTCCAAAACCGCCATATAATTGCCTGTCGGAGAAATTTTTGTTGAAATTCAGATCTAAATAGCTTTTCGGAATAGATAAAAAAACGGCGATCTTAAGAAATATCGATCGATTTTTTTTTCGTTCTTAAAGCAACCCCTCGCATTACCTCATAAGACAATTTTTGTATTTTGGTTGTCTATAATTTAATTAAGGGCGGGGAATTTTTTTCGGCTATCCGGGTATTTGGCTCTGTGACACGCCACCGTACCACGGAGACGCATTCCCGGATAGCCGAAAGAAATTCCTTCCAGAATATCCCAAAAGTTTCAAGGCATTAAATGTTAGTGTGGCTGATCATACTATTTATGCGTAAGAATTGCATTGCTTGTATAGTTTTGCACTTTTGATAAATTGCTTCAATTTACATTTATTTTTGTCGGCTATCCGAGATCAAAAAAAAACTTTTTGGCTTTCCGGGAACTATGAGGCTAATGACTTGACTAATTATTAATGAATTAATGATGTAATAATTTCCCAGTAGATTTATTTCAGCTAACCAGATCAAGCGCCCTTAATTTGCTGATTTTCATTTGGGCGGTTTTTGATTTTTTTTCGAAAGGTTTGACTACGTTGTTTTAATAGACCAATTTCGTATTCCGAGATCTCAAAGTTCTCCCAAAATAAAGAAAATCTATTTTCATCAATTTTCGAGCAGCAGAAATTTTTTTGATAAACAGGTCAAAAATTGTCTTTAAATTTTGTTTGGAATAATGAGACAAAGAAGTCCCATTTTTCGGCACAATCCGCTCAGAAATTTTATGCATAAACGCAAACGGCGCTTTTAGAAAAATTTAAGTGTTGGTCAACCAAAAAAAAGACCAAAATGGGCCTTTTATCTGAATCGGGCCGCCCACTCCCTCCCTTTTGAATCCGCTACTGAATGACATGTATTTATTTCTCAATCGAAAACAAAATTAAATTTACAAATTATAACCGAAAACCTTCAACAATTCACAAAAAGAAATTTGGCCTCGTTCTGTTTATGCTAATTCACTTATTTTAGATGTTTAATAAGTTACTTAGTTACTTAATCCCCGCGTTAATTACTTAACTATATGGAAAATGCTAGTAATACATTAGTTTTGCAATACCATAAGCACAGAAAATTACATGAAGGTCTATGATGATTGATTTTTCATAAATGGGGAAATTGTTTTCAAAAATTTTCCATTAACTCAAAAACTTGGTTTTTTTAATTGAATTTATTTAAATTTTGGGTTATGTTCGTAACCGAACCTAAGTGACAAACCTTGGCTTACTCAAAACTAGAGTCACTGAAGGTTGGACGGTTTTGCATTTACAATGCTTAGGAAACGCCCTTAATTGACTTAATGTCATCTTACACACATCATATAATGAAAGCATTAAAACTTTTAAATTGCGGCAAAACTTTCAAAGATGGATATGATCAAAATTCAAAACCTGTTTTTCTCGATACTGAGAAAATGTTTGCATTTCGTTTGAACACGATTGAGGCTTCGCCAGACTGAATTATCTTTTTACGCGGTGTAACGCTAATTTTTTTGTGGTAGAAATCAAATATCGGAGAGGGTGTTACAAGACGACTTAAGAGCCAAAAAAATATTTGCTCAAACTTAGAAACAATTGAACTCAATTTCAGCTTACTTATTCTCTAAAACGTGTTGCTCAGTAAAAAAACAAAACTTTGATTTGAACTGACCTTGGAAAGTAATGTTTTGGCGATGTCTTCATCCCCCCTCTGAGCCGCGTAGTGCAAACATGTCCAGCTATCTTTGGCCGCCCCCACACAATTGGCCCCCTTCTTCACAAGAGCCTCGAAGGCCGAATGTCTACCCTATGCATTAGGTCTCAAATCACAATCATCCCAATTGGCATGAATAAAAAAAATATATTTCAGCTTTCTCCCATCATAGTCCCACCAGCATTTTACAGCCTCCCCCCTCCCCCTCATATGACAAAATCGTAATATTATGGGACTTTATTTTTTGTTAATAGGCTTGGGGAAAGCGGTTTTTGCTTATTTTCCATTAGACCTGTACTAACGTATTTGCATCAACTTTTTTCGTACGACTTGACTTTCAGTTTGATTTCAATACAGTACGCAGACGATCTAGAATTTATCTATATTGAGAGAACTTGAATTTTTATATCAGTTTAAAATATCTCTATTTCATCGATGTTCAAGTCATTTGAGACATAATCAACAAACTTTCCTGAGCACACGCGAAGTGTATCGGTCGGAATCCCGAGAAGTCCTCGGAGTCTACGGGACAGCCTCGGTCCACGAGGAAGTTGACAAGGAAGTCGTGGCCATACCAAGCGGCCAGGTGCACAGCTGTCATTCCCGCTTTCGCCTCGTACGAGTCGAGAGTTTCAGAATCAGTCGTTCGGCACCTTATGTTCACTCCTGAAATGTCAAGATTGCGAAACTATGTAAGACTCATTTCACTTTTTTCAACCTATCAACCAATTATAAAAATTTTCGAGATCTCGGTTTATAAAACGCGCAAAAAAATCGGCTAACTTATAACATCAGGACTGTTTTATTATTTCAGTTAATTTTTTTCAGTTTTCCAAACGAGCAAATTTTAAAAAGATAGGTAAGCGTTCCATTTTTGATTGATTTTGATCGTTCGAGACGACTTTATCAACACTTTGAAATATTTGTGAATTTTTTTTGTGAAATGAATCTGAAATAACTGTGAAAGTTAATTGCTAATTAATTCTGAAATAATTGTGAAAATTATTGTGAAAAATTCTGAAATAATGTGAAAATTAATTTTGAAAAAATTCTGAAATATTGGAGAACATTTGTAAAATAATTGCAAAAAACAATTGTGAAAAACTAACCTTGGTGATAGTATCGCTTAACCAGCCCGTCGCACCCATTTCTCACTGCATTCAGAAAGTCACGCTCCGTTCTGTCCAAATTAGCTGTTGGTAAAACACAATTGAAGATTTTGTGTCGGATTCCCCGGAAGCATTTACACCAGTATCCTTACGGATCAATCCGTATTCGGAAGTAGGTCTTCACAACACAATCTTAGCTATGAAAGCTTTTTGCTTGCGAAACAACCTTTCCGACAGAGGTGCCTCCGATTTGCATTCCTTATTTGACGCTTTTCTTAGTGAAAATTGTTTTCCTTCCAATTTCGCTTTTATGAAGGATTTGAAAAGAAGCTTTCAACTAAATACACGTATTGCTGTCGAAACACCAGGAGGCTACCTCTGTGTTATGTCATTTGGTTATGATATTGCTCAAAATGTTAGAAAAAATTGGCAAACAATGGTTACGTACTCGAATCAGCGCCACTCTAAATTTAAGCACTTAGATTTTTCCATAAATAAAGTTCCGCCGATTGATTTAGTTCAACCACTGATAACAATAAATCTTGTTTTATCCACAGATGGCGTTTGCGTTTCCGATTCTAGTACTGAAAGTGAACTATGGCCGGTTTGGCTTGCAATAGCCCATCTTCCGCCAAAATTACGTTTCAGTAGAAAAAATATTTGTCTTGCTTCATTGTTTTGTGGGAACAAAAAACCGCCCTGGAGAAACAGTTGTCAATCATTTGAAAGCTGAGTTAGACCAAGTTTTTGTAATTGAAAATCATAAAGTGCAATTCAGATGCGTGACAATTGTGGCAGATATCCCTGCAAAAGCAAATGTTTTGAGCATGTACAAAAACAACGGGTATAACGGCTGCAATCTTTGTACAGCAGATGGCAAGACAATCGGAAAGTCGCATAGTTATTACCCTTTCGAACAAGAGTTTGAATATCGTACACCAGAACTGAACGACCGTTATGTCGAAATTGCCGAGGCACTGAATGGTGGTAAGCATATGTTCAATGTTGTAGGAGTGAAAGGAAGGAGTGAATTTGCCAAAATTGTTCCTGGCTTACCACTGGCTGCAGGAGTTGAATACATGCATTGTGTGCTTCTGGGTGTTTACAAAAACTTGCTAAACTTTCAACTTACGAAACTGAGTAGTGATCAGAAAAAACAATTCAACAGTTTAATTAAACGACTGAACACACCCATGGAATTGATCTCTCACTCAAGAAAAATTCGTGACCTGAATGATCTAGCTCATTTTAAGGCCACTGAATTCTCTAATTACTTTTTTTATATTGGGGTAGCGTTTATGGGCGAGTTTCTACCAAAAAAACTATATGACCATTATTTGAGTCTAGTGTTTGGTGTTCGATTGTTGCTGGAAAGCAGTGAGCCAAACGCCATATCGATGGCGGGAAAAGTGTTAGGTTTTTTTGGAAAGCACATACAACAACTGTGCGAAGACCAAAAGGTGGAAACAATTAATGTCCATTCTTTAAAACACATTCCCCGTCAAAATCGAGAGTTTGATCCGTTTTTCGTTTTTTCAGCTATGAGTTTCGAGTCTCAAAACAGACAGTTATCTTTGTTTTTTACGGGAACTCATTCACATTTTCAAGTTAAATGTCGGCGTTATATTCAACAGAGATTGCTTTTGCTGTACGATATTGAAGAAGACCCGCTTTCAAATTTATTATCTGATTGGTTATCTTTGGACAATCATAAAGCAGACGATAACTACACCAATGTTACATGATAGAAACAGTGCTTGTTGCTCGTGGCAGACGTCATTTTCCAGACGGAATCTTTATGTCTCGCTCCAAAATTAACAGCAAATTTTATGATTCAACTTCCTACGCAAGGAATTCGAACGGTCCGAACAGTTATATCTGTTACTATGTCAATTCGGAAAAGAAGTTCGGACAAATACATTACTTTGTTATTATGGGTGAGCAATCTTTTCGCTCGGGAGAAAAGTATGCCTGCATCACTAAAATAGATGTTATTAAACCTATTGGTCCCTATCCCATGTTCTATTTTCTTGTTAACAAAACGCTTGATACAGATCTTATTAGGGCAAAAGATTGGGAAAAAGTGTTTTTCATACAAACGGATCATCACTCTTACATTCTCGAAATGTGTGAGTTCTTTGATCACCAGTAGTTAAAAATGTCGTTCCTAATTGCAAAATGTTTCACTAATTTATTACAACAGACCCTGACATTTTGCAAAATTTCAAACTTTTCTATTTTCATTAATTTCGATATTATTTTTATGATGCAACAAGGCGACAATTACGTGGACACTCTCGGGTTGTTTAATTTCTGCACACTGCAGACTGAAGGTCTACTTTTACTGTTATGGAAACTCACGTTGAGGTACATTAATTCAGACATCTTCGTATTATTTAATTTTGAAACTTTGAATTCCAAAAATGGCAAATGCTCTGAAAAAGTAACAATTTACTTCTCTATCTACTACAACATGCTACTCGGATGGGTCATCTACTTCCTCGTCCACTCTCTCACCCCCACCTCACTTCCCGGGAGTGGGTGTGACAACAGCTGGAAATCACAGGCAGTGACCCCATCACACACTGTCGAGAAAAAGTATGCATTACCAACTATTGTTGCAGTGAGAATGCGGACAAAGTAAATACACCTTTTCAAGTACTCAAACCAGAATACTGAGAATTGTAAAGAAATGTTAACATTACTTATCATAACATCAACTTTTCAGCATTAATTTCATCATTTTTTTCCTCATGCAAAAAGCGTGTTTGGTTCTTCAACTCAGATATATGACCTTTTCGGATATTTTCAAAGCAATTTTGTAATGGGAAAAGCTTACGGCAATCAAATTATACTTGAAAGGATCTAAAGATGATATGTCAACGACACGACACAAACCTTTTCGAAAAAAAGACATTCTTCCTCAATACTAGTGACATAAATTTTTTTTTGTCACATCAAACTTGACTGGCCTAAAAAAATTTCCTTTCTAAAACGAGGTTTTTTCAACAAATATCCAAATATGAGACTTTTCGCCCTCAGCAGTTTTGTCTTTTCTTTTCGTTTTCAAGGTCGTATCCCAGATTTTTGTTCACAAAAACGAAAGCAAACAATTTACCAAAAAAAAAACCTTTTTTTTCATATTATCTTTTCACGACTAATCCCTTTTCTCTACAATTTGAATTTTCAGAAGCATGGCCATTTGTAGCTGTACCTTGCTAAGTCAAATTACTTTTGAATACTGTTCCTTTTTCCGTAGCGAAAGTAACGGGATATTTGTGCTCGAGCGTGGTTTTTCTTCAGACAAATTTCGACATTTTAACCAGCCATTTTTGATAAAATTTTTTCGGATCATTCGAAAGCTTTTACGTTTTATATTGACAGGAAACAGAGAAAACTATCCACAGTCCCCCCTTCTCTGATAAGTACAAAAAAATTGCATGAAAGGTCTATGACTAGTTTTTTTTTTCAAAATGGAAATTGTATGACTAGTGTGCGCGCCAATATCCACACTTCGTAATAAAATCTCTTTTCAAACACTTGAATTAACGAGTATTTTATCGGGAAAATAACTCTGGAAGTTTCGTAATATAATGATGTTTTTAACAAACTTTTTTATTGTTATCGGTAACATCGGACACAAAAAACTGCATAACTCAAAGCAAGCTGCAAAAATGGCCAGTATTTGTCCTTGAGACAAATTGCTCTTTTTGAAGGTCAGCCTTAATCAAGGCTGAACCAAATTAGAGCGAAAATACGGTTAAAATCGGTTTTTTTGGGGGGGTCGAACCTGGTTACGGAGCATCCCATCAAGTTCGGTGCATATTCGAGTTCTAGAAAGGAAATGACCTAGTTGGGACTCGAACCGGCGCCGAACCCGCCGGGACGCACCATGTATACGCTTGGCTACTGTCCCTGTATGCATTTACATTTATATGCATTTATACTCTCGCACATTTACGTTTATATGCATTTGTACTATTGTTTTATATTTGCGCTGCAACATCCTCCACCCCTAAACAAGGAAGAACGGGAGCGAGCTTTACGGTCGGACGGGTCAGTTCGCTCGTAACAATCTTTATGTCGGCGGATCGCGCGCATCCGTCCTTGCCATAGTGCAGTCTTAGGATACGTGCGAGTGGATAATGTCCACGTGGAGTGTCAGGATCTATGACCCAAACCAAGTCACCGGCTTTCAACTTAACGTCTGACTGGTTGTGCCACTTTGCCCTCCTATTGAGGGAAGGAACGTATTCCCGCATCCACCGTATCCATATTGCGTTAGCGTATGATTGCGCTCTGGCGAACCGCTTCTTATGGTCGAAGTTTTCTTCGAAACTTAGCGACGGAAAACTCGCTGCGTGATGACCAAGGATAAAATGATTCGGGGTCAACGCCTCTAAATCTAGCGGATCGGAACTAACGGCTGTTATCGGTCTAGCGTTGAGTGATTGCTCAACAAGGCACAGCGTGGTTCTTAGAACCTCTTCAGTTAGTCTTCTGTTGCCTAAGATGTCATACAAAACGCGCTTGACACTCCGAACTAATCGCTCCCAGGAGCCACCATGGTGCGGTGCGCTGGGTGGATTGAATTTCCACTTGATCCCTTTCTGAACAAAAACAGCGGGTGCGAGCTTGTTCCAACTCTCAATGCAAGCTAAGAGCTCTTTCTGAGCGCCAACAAAGTTCGTTCCGTTGTCGGACATGATAGTGGTCGGAGTACCGCGACGTGCAATAAACCTCTCCACGCCCATCACACAAGAGCTTGTGTCGAGCGAGGGGACTACTTCAATATGCACCGCTCTAGTGGTGAGACAGGTGAACAAAAAACCCCACCTCTTTTCCGTACTTCTCCGGATTGGAACTAGGAACGGCCCAAAGTAGTCAACACCTGTGTTAGTGAACGGAGGCTGCTTGTAACCCAGCCTTTCAATGGGCAGATCAGCCATCATATGAGTTACGGTTTGCGCTTTGCGTTTTCGGCACACGACGCAAGTATTTTCAATGTTTCGCAGCAACCATCGCAAATTTAACACGACGTACTTCAGATTAACCAACGCACGCATGTAATCCAAGCCTTGATGGAAATTTCTAACGTGCAAGTGCTGAACCAATAACCGAACAACCGCGTGACGTGCATCAAGTATAATCGGATGCTTGCTATCGAAATCGGAATTAACCAAGCGGCTGATGCGCCCAGTCGAGCGAAGGATGCCAGCTGGTCCAATAAACGGCGAATACTTGGCGATCCGACTATTCCTTGTGATAACTTTACCGGATCTTATTAGTTTTAGCTCATTAGGGAATGCTTCACCCTGGGACAGGTGAATGAGCTTCTGTTCAGCAATATCCATTTCACACGGGTCTGTAATTTCTAATGTACTCGACCGGAAATGTTTATGGGATGGCAGCCATCTTAATAAAAATGCTACTGTGCGTTTGTATTTTACAATTGAATTGAATCTCTCCCATTTTCCGAAGGGAAGATTTTTTTCTTTCAAAACATCGACGACGAAATTTGACGAATTTTCCAGACAAATGTCGATATCACATGATGGTCCTTTGAGTCTTATTTTATCGATAACCCTTGTATCGGGCTTGAACGGCCAATCAGTTGTTCTCAATATACTAGGGCCATTAACCCAGCTGCCTTCCTTGATGGCTTCCGAAGAAATCCCTCGTGTACCGGTATCAGCTGGGTTATCACCGCTAAGTATGTGATCCCACTGATCAGTGGTGGTAGACTCCAGAATCTCACCAGTGCGATTACCAACAAAAACGGGTAGTTTACTACAAGAGTGAAGCCACTGAGGAACAGTGGTACTATCTGTCCACATGAAAGTATCCGTAACTTTGAAAGTGAGAGCTTTCAAAATTTCTTCTTTTAAGCGGGTTGCAAGAAGAGCTGCTTGAAGCTCTAACTTTGGAATAGAAAGCGCTTTCATAGGCGCGACGCGGGCTTTGCCAAACACAAAGGCTAATTCGGTCTGATGGGAGCTAGCAAGTCGCGCACGAAGGAAAGCGACGGCACAGAAAACAACCTGCGAACTATCACCGAACATGTGAAGTTCTATTCGGTCGAAAGGCTCAGTGAAATAGCTGCGAGGTATTGTCAGAGAACCTAACAAATGAAGGCCTGAGTGCCACTCAAGGAATTGCTTTTTGATTTCCTCTGGCAGATCATCGTCCCATTTTTGACCGCTGATTCGCCAGATATCTTTTAATAGAAGGCGAGCCTTCACGGTATACGGAGCCACTAACCCAATTGGATCAAAAACAGAGGAAACAAAACTCAACACGGTACGCTGAGTGATTGCTTTGTCTAGTGGACGATCAACCCCTCTACTAACGACTAAGGTATCTTTTACGTGATCCCACTTAAGACCGAGAACATGCGACGACTGGTCTGGACTCGCACAAATATCTTTAACAGACGAATTGCAGCAGAGTTGGTCTATGCCATTGGCGTCTTACGCTTTGCATCGACCATGCCTCCTCCAGGTTCGGGGGAAGCTTACTCACAGCCTGATTCAGTAAGTTAACACTTTTCAGGTCGTCGTTAAAAGACAGAGACTTAAATACGGCAACAAGTCCAGAAATTGCAGAGGAAAATCCAATTACATTTTCCGAGTTATGAATTTTGAGCGGCGGAAAATTACTCAATTTATCTAGATGAGCCCCTACTACAGCATGCGGCTGCCCGAACTTTCTTTGAAGAGTTGCTAATGCGTCTTTATATAGTACTCCGCTTTAGCTATACTCAGCGATTGCGGATTTTGCTTTACCCACTACGAGCGTTTTCAGATAGGTGAGCTTTTCATCGTCACTGAGTATGGCTGAATCGACCGTCGATTTGAATTGCCCAAACCACTCATGCCAATTAAGTGGGTTGCCATCGAACTGGGTCAGCTTCCACTCAGGGAGATGATCTTTTTGGCTGTGCATGAGTATATTAACCAACTCTCGTGTCGAAAGTGGACGCTCGACGTCTGCACCAGGTGAATTACCTGGAGTTGGCTCTGTGTAACTCGAAGAGTTACCGTGACTATCAGGAACGAACGGTCGATTAGCAGGTGAAGAAATTTCAGGCTAAGCAAAGAACACAGTCCCTCCACTTGTATAAGGAACAAAATTATTCGTAGGAACAATCGGAGTTACTGCGGAAAAAACAGTTGTCGAAGGAACGTAGTGTTGTTGAACTGACATTAAAGGGGCAGCAACAGCTGGTCTCCACAAATTACTATACGGATTATAGTGGTCGCTTGAAAAGTTGTAACTAGTAACGGGAACACCCATATGTTGTTGTGATGGGATTACAGGTGCTTGGTAGCCAGCTACTACTGATCCTGTAGTTTGATGACTCAAAGAAACCTGATTAATTGCTGTTGATGCAGGAACAAACGGTGCTACACCAGAAGGAACTTCTGCAGATATTGGTGGAGCAAAATAGTTTTCAGAAGTTACCGGGACTACTGAACCTGTGTTTGGATTGCCTAGCACCGGATGAGTGGACAAAAAAGCTTGCTGAGGCAAATTATTGGAAACAGGTTGCATGACCTGCTGTAACCCTACTGGATTAATAACGGAAACCTGCGATCGAACCAAATTCGACAAATTATGTGGTTGTCCGTGAATGTGGTTACTGTAATACAATCCCGGATCACTGGAAGCTGCCTGGCCATTATTCACTCCTGTAAAACTTGATGAGACCAAGTAATTTGTTGATGCAGGATAAGTTGCCTCAGGAGCGGTTGAACGAACGTGCTGCTCTTGATTGGGAACTACAACAGCATCAGGCTGATTGTGGTCGACAGATTCGACCCAGTGACGCGTACGATCCTTTTCGTCTATTGTTAGTTGTGGAGAGATTCGAGTTAACCCACTTTCCTCAGCATTCTCGCTGATTTCCGACATCTCATCTTCTAACTCAAGCCCTTTCAACTCAATTTCTGCCAGTTTTTTCCTGTGTTCTTCAGCCAATACTTTCAACTCTAAACTGCTTTGTTGTTCTAAAACAAATTGTTTCATCTTGTTTTGCTGCTCTTTCAGTCTTAATGATACCTTTGCCTGCCTCTCAAGTTCCTCTTGTTGTTTCTTTAAAATCATTAAGTCGCGCTTTTTCTCAGAAAGTGTTTTCGACGGAGCCGCGGTATAACGACTAGATTTCTGAGATTCCGATTGATGATGTCGGCTGCTTCGGTGTGACACCTTAGAGTGGGTATCTGTTTTATGCGACTGGGGTTTTTCACTTTTTTCAGAATGATGAGAAACTTTTGAGCTGCTATCTATGTTGTCCGGCTCTGTTACTGCCTCAAAACTTGTTTTATATGTGATAGCTTCCTGTAAAACTTTATCGTTGCTTTGAGTCAACTTATGAAGCCACATATCCTGTGCCGGTATCAATTCGACGGGATTGGCACTTTTTGCAGCCATATCAATCAACTCATTGTTTATCTCGACCGCTTGTTCTATATAGTTCCTACATTTTTCAATATAGGTATCAATTTTTGAGCAACGACTCTGACTCTCTATGTATTCTAAAATTATCTCGTGGCATTTATAAAGTTCGTTTTCGAGAGTGCTACGTTTCTCAAACAACTTCTTAATTTTCTTCTGAAACTTAACTTCCATGCTTAATAATTTCAGAAATAAACGACTCTCAGAAAAAACTGTATTTTCAATCAAGTAAATCCACAAAATAATCTAATACATCAATAACTTACAAGGGGGAGTAACTTGAAGTTTTAACGCTTTAAGTCTGTTGTGAATCGCTCTACGATTTTTAGGCGACAATCGATTCCGCTTCTTCTTAGCTTTCAGTGTATTTAGGTCAGCACTGTATCGTCTAAGTAACAACAGAGTCTTCAACTCAAGGGAAGGGGGCTGGTGCAGCTCTTTATACTTTTCGATAAGTGTTTGGTCTTTAGCCTTTCGCTTTGAGATAAAATCCTCAACTATGTTAAGAACGAGAATACCTGTCTTTTTCAACTCCTTTTCTATATTGTTCGTAACGTTGCGGCGACAGTATACAATAGCGGTAATATTCTCCTTGTATCTCAAAAGAAGGCTCTTAAGTTGATCAGTACTCAAACTACGGTTGTTGTTACTGCGGTGCTTACTAATGGAGTTATTTATGGCGTCGTGCCAAATAACTAGATCTTTCCGATTCGACAAAAAGTGATGCAGATAGTATTGGATAGTTTTCTGCGAGTCCCTGGCGTTAAAGTTAAAGCTTAAGCCGGGCTTTGTGAAACAAGTCTCTTTCACGCGCTTTTGAGACGGTGCGGATAGTATACGGAGCGCGTGATCCAAGGAACTAGCTCCTAGAATGAATACCATACACTCAAGAGACCTATGCGACGGCTACGTTACGCTAAAGTACCAATGGGGTGGGGAAATTAAGTAGGTCGGTTGAACTCCAACAACGCACACGGAGTAAACTTGAGGATGAAAGAATTCAACTTAACTCACTTAATATCACCGTACCTGACCACTTAACATTAGTGTCGCGCAACGAAGTCAATAATCGGATTGGCTGAAACGGCTTAGATTTACTTAAACCAATGGGGTGGGGAAATTAAGTAGGTCGGTTGAACTCCAACAACGCACACGGAGTAAACCTGAGGATGAAAGAATTCAACTTAACTCACTTAATATCACCGTACCTGACCACTTAACATTAATGTCGCGCAACGAAGTCAATAATCGGATTGGCTGAAACGGCTTAGATTTACTTAAACCAATGGGGTGGGGAAATTAAGTAGGTCGGTTGAACTCCAACAACGCACACGGAGTAAACCTGAGGATGAAAGAATTCAACTTAACTCACTTAATATCACCGTACCTGACCACTTAACATTAATGTCGCGCAACGAAGTCAATAATCGGACGGGCTGAAACGGCTTAGAATTACTTGAAGCGTACTGGCTTTCAGTTTCACCAATGTGGGTGGGGGATCAGGCAAATTGGTTAAGTTCCAACAACACACGCGGAAAAAACCTGAGGATGAAAAAACTCAACTTAATTTGCCTGATATTACGCTACCATACCACTTACCATAAGGTTGGTGTCATGTTACAGCACAGTTTCGCAGAATTATGGGGACGTTTTGAGGAATTTTTGGCAATTTTTTTTTTCCAAAATTTTTCGGAAAACTTTGGTCAGCAGGTTCGAGTCGTAAACCAATCCAAAAAACTAGTCTAGTACCCCTTGTCTATGATCCGATTTTTTTTTTGGATTTTCAATCCGTTCACAATTACCCAAAAATTTGTGGTATCGGGAAAATTACCACTTGTAGCTTGCTTTGAGTTGGGATACACAATAAGACACCGTACGAAATTTTATTGCACAAAAAAGGTTATAAAGATTAGACTAGTCTTACAGTTTTTGACGGTTTTGGAGATTGGGCGGTCACCGGGAAAAAGCCAAAAACTTCGGGTGTCGAGAAAAACACAGCTCCACTTTGACCACAGGCCTCTCTTCCACCAGTCTGCTCTTTCGCCAGACTGCTCTGTCGGCTCTTTTGGCTAATCGAATTTCGGCCAACTGAGCCCTGGGCGAATTTCGGCCAATTCTGCTAGCTACTCACTATAACGACTTTCGGCTATTTGGACACTTGATCAACTGAACACTCGGCTAACTGGTCAATCGGCCAACTGGACAATCGGCCAACTGGACAATCGGCCAACCGGACACTGGGGGGCCAACTGGAGACTCGAGACAATTAATATACTCGGCCAAATGCATTCGGGTCTTGTGTGAGGGAAAGATAGAAAATGATGCAGTCGTCCAACTCGGCTAAGTGCACTCGGCCAACTGGTTGCTAAAATTTTCGTATTTTTTGCCAATGAGAATATGCCGACGACTTTCGAACTCGGCCAACCTTCGAATACGAGAAGGTGACGACTTTTAAACAGCTTTGACTGAGTCACTGAGACTCTTGTCGTGAAGAGAAAGACCTCGGTCCCTTGTGTCGACTTCGTGAGAGAAGACTCGAGTCCCTTGTGCAATTCCGCGAGAAAAGACTTCGGTGTCCCTTCGTGTCCCTTGTGCAATTTCGCGAGAAAAGACTTCGGTGTCCCTTCGTGTCCCTTGTGGGGCGCCAAAATGTGCGCGCCAATCTACACACTTCGTAATAAAATCTCTTTTCAAACACTTGAATTAACGAGTTTTTTATCGGGAAAATAACTCTGGAAATTTCGTAATACAATGATATTTTTAACAAACTTTTTTATTGTTATCGGTAACATCGGACACAAAAAACTGCATAACTCAAAGCAAGCTGCAAAAATGGCCAGTATTTGTCCTTGAGACAAACTGCTCTTTTTAAAGGTCAGCCTTAATCAAGGCTGAACCAAATTAGAGCGAAAAGACGGTTAAAATCGGTTTTTTTTGGGGGGGGATCGAACCTGGTTACGGAGCATCCCATCAAGTTCGGTGCATATTCGAGTTCTAGAAAGGAAATGACCTAGTTGGGATTCGAACCGGCGCCGAACCCGCCGGGACGCACCATGTATACGCTTGGCTACTGTCCCTGTATGAATTTACATTTATATGCATTTATACTCTCGCACATTTACGTTTATATGCATTTGTACTATTGTTTTATATTTGCGCTGCAACAACTAGCATTTTTCCATAAACGAAAAATAATGATTCTACATTTGAATTTCTCAAAGTTTTTTGGTTGTGTTCGTAGCCGAACACAAATGACATACACCTTGGTTACTCAAACGTAATTCAACTTAGTTGATTATAAATCTCGTTTTTGAACTATATTTTTGAAGAAAATTTAAATTAGCTTGTTGTTCAGACTGCAAGTCTCCACATGAAAGTAACTTAACTGTGAATTTTGCGGTTTTTGTCTCAAAAATTGAAAATGGAAGTTTGGAATAGATCTTGAAGGAAAAAAACTTCAAATTTTGGAAAAAACGTTGTGCAACATTTGCGCTATTTAGCTATTTTAATCGGATTTCTAATGATTGTTTCTAAAAATTGAATTTTTTAATTACCAGACATTGATCAAGACATACAAAAACATGTCATACAAAAGAAAGGGCAGTTTTAAGCGTTTTTGAAAAAAACTAATGAAGAGAAAAAGAAAAAAAATCCAACATTAGTATATCCAGGACTACCTACGTTATACACACAGAAAATTAAATTTTGCAATTTTGCAAGCATTTTTTTTCAAAAAGTGTTTGCTTGAGTACGAAAATCAATTTGCGGTTGAAAAAACAAAAAACAATTTTTGGGGGCAATTTCAAAAATACTTTGTCGACACCATCAAAAAAATGCTAGTCATACACTTTCCATATATGGAAATTGTATGACTAGAATTTTTTTGACAAAAAGTTTTTCTTTTTTATTTAGTACGATACACCGACTTTTATGCCAAAACAAGCAAAAAAGCCTTTGAAAATTCGATGACACCATTTTAGCAAAAAGCATGGAAATTTTCTGACAAGTATTTTTATAGAAATTGTCTTAGTTTAGAAATTGTCTGATTAGCATTTATGGAGGTCAATCCGAGCTCACTACGATGCAAAACTTAGTGCAGATGAAAAAAAAATTGGAGTTTTCAAACCCAGGTTAAGTTTGTAAGCCATTGAAACCAAATATTGATAGTTTCATAGAGGGTACCTCGGATCAGTTGCTCTTGGTCTATGTAAAAGTTTTACTGAATTTCATAGGAAAGTTTGTCCAAAATGGACATTTAAAACAGGCATTTCAGAGAATAAAATCTTGTGTGTGAGCTTAATTTTGTCCATTAGTGTATTTTAGAGAGTAGTCATATGCTGAAAAACCGTGTCAGCGCTTAGAACAATCAAAGAAACTGCTGTAGATTGTATCTTGAAAACTGACGGATTTTTTTTTTAAATTATGCTGTGAGCTCAGTTTGAAACGATGATTGTTCAATTGCAATCGTCATGTATCAGATTTTACCAACAGCTAATTTGGACAGAACGGAGCGTGACTTTCTGAATGCAGTGAGAAATGGGTGCGACGGGCTGGTTAAGCGATACTATCACCAAGGTTAGTTTTTCACAATTGTTTTTTGCAATTATTTTACAAATGTTCTCCAATATTTCAGAATTTTTTCAAAATTAATTTTCACATTATTTCAGAATTTTTCACAATAATTTTCACAATTATTTCAGAATTAATTAGCAATTAACTTTCACAGTTATTTCAGATTCATTTCACAAAAAAATTTCACAAATATTTCAAAGTGTTGATAAAGTCGTCTCGAACGATCAAAATCAATCAAAAATGGAACGCTTACCTATCTTTTTAAAATTTGCTCGTTTGGAAAACTGAAAAAAATTAACTGAAATAATAAAACAGTCCTGATGTTATAAGTTAGCCGATTTTTTGCGCGTTTTATAAACCGAGATCTCGAAAATTTTTATAATTGGTTGATAGGTTGAAAAAAGTGAAATGAATCTTACATAGTTTCGCAATCTTGACATTTCAGGAGTGAACATAAGGTGCCGAACGACTGATTCTGAAACTCTCGACTCGTACGAGGCGAAAGCGGGAATGACAGCTGTGCACCTGGCCGCTTGGTATGGCCACGACTTCCTTGTCAACTTCCTCGTGGACCGAGGCTGTCCCGTAGACTCCGAGGACTTCTCGGGATTCCGACCGATACACTTCGCGTGTGCTCAGGAAAGTTTGTTGATTATGTCTCAAATGACTTGAACATCGATGAAATAGAGATATTTTAAACTGATATAAAAATTCAAGTTCTCTCAATATAGATAAATTCTAGATCGTCTGCGTACTGTATTGAAATCAAACTGAAAGTCAAGTCGTACGAAAAAAGTTGATGCAAATACGTTAGTACAGGTCTAATGGAAAATAAGCAAAAACCGCTTTCCCCAAGCCTATTAACAAAAAATAAAGTCCCATAATATTACGATTTTTGTCATATGAGGGGGAGGGGGGAGGCTGTAAAATGCTGGTGGGACTATGATGGGAGAAAGCTGAAATATATTTTTTTTATTCATGCCAATTGGGATGATTGTGATTTGAGACCTAATGCATAGGGTAGACATTCGGCCTTCGAGGCTCTTGTGAAGAAGGGGGCCAATTGTGTGGGGGCGGCCAAAGATAGCTGGACATGTTTGCACTACGCGGCTCAGAGGGGTGATGAAGACATCGCCAAAACATTACTTTCCAAGGTCAGTTCAAATCAAAGTTTTGTTTTTTACTGAGCAACACGTTTTAGAGAATAAGTAAGCTGAAATTGAGTTCAATTGTTTCTAAGTTTGAGCAAATATTTTTTTGGCTCTTAAGTCGTCTTGTAACACCCTCTCCGATATTTGATTTCTACCACAAAAAAATTAGCGTTACACCGCGTAAAAAGATAATTCAGTCTGGCGAAGCCTCAATCGTGTTCAAACGAAATGCAAACATTTTCTCAGTATCGAGAAAAACAGGTTTTGAATTTTGATCATATCCATCTTTGAAAATTTTGCCGCAATTTAAAAGTTTTAATGCTTTCATTATATGATGTGTGTAAGATGACATTAAGTCAATTAAGGGCGTTTCCTAAGCATTGTAAATGCAAAACCGTCCAACCTTCAGTGACTCTAGTTTTGAGTAAGCCAAGGTTTGTCACTTAGGTTCGGTTACGAACATAACCCAAAATTTTAATAAATTCAATTAAAAAAACCAAGTTTTTGAGTTAATGGAAAATTTTTGAAAACAATTTCCCCATTTATGAAAAATCAATCATCATAGACCTTCATGTAATTTTCTGTGCTTATGGTATTGCAAAACTAATGTATTACTAGCATTTTCCATATAGTTAAGTAATTAACGCGGGGATTAAGTAACTAAGTAACTTATTAAACATCTAAAATAAGTGAATTAGCATAAACAGAACGAGGCCAAATTTCTTTTTGTGAATTGTTGAAGGTTTTCGGTTATAATTTGTAAATTTAATTTTGTTTTCGATTGAGAAATAAATGCATGTCATTCAGTAGCGGATTGAAAAGGGAGGGAGTGGGCGGCCCGATTCAGATAAAAGGCCCATTTTGGTCTTTTTTTTGGTTGACCAACCCTTAAATTTTTCTAAAAGCGCCGTTTGCGTTTATGCATAAAATTTCTGAGCGGATTGTGCCAAAAAATGGGACTTCTTTGTCTCATTATTCCAAACAAAATTTAAAGACAATTTTTGACCTGTTTATCAAAAAAATTTCTGCTGCTCGAAAATTGATGAAAATAGATTTTCTTTATTTTGGGAGAACTTTGAGATTCGGAATACGAAATTGGTCTATTAAAACAACGTAGTCAAACCTTTCGAAAAAAAATCAAAAACCGCCCAAATGAAAATCAGCAAATTAAGAGCGCCTGATCTGGTTAGCTGAAATAAATCTACTGGGAAATTATTACATCATTAATTCATTAATAATTAGTCAAGTCATTAGCCTCATAGTTCCCGGAAAGCCAAAAAGTTTTTTTTTGATCTCGGATAGCCGACAAAAATAAATGTAAATTGAAGCAATTTATCAAAAGTGCAAAACTATACAAGCAATGCAATTCTTACGCATAAATAGTATGATCAGCCACACTAACATTTAATGCCTTGAAACTTTTGGGATATTCTGGAAGGAATTTCTTTCGGCTATCCGGGAATGCGTCTCCGTGGTACGGTGGCGTGTCACAGAGCCAAATACCCGGATAGCCGAAAAAAATTCCCCGCCCTTAATTAAATTATAGACAACCAAAATACAAAAATTGTCTTATGAGGTAATGCGAGGGGTTGCTTTAAGAACGAAAAAAAAATCGATCGATATTTCTTAAGATCGCCGTTTTCTTATCTATTCCGAAAAGCTATTTAGATCTGAATTTCAACAAAATTTTCTCCGACAGGCAATTATATGGCGGTTTTGGACATCTTTAGTTAGTTATTAACAAAAAACTTTCAGTGTTTTCAGCAATCCGGGAAGGCGACTCCGTGTTTTAATTGGATAAGACACAGTTTGAGTTGAGCTTTTTTGGTTTACCTTAATCTCCCCATAGGTTCCGTCTCCATTGTCTCCGAAGTCGTCTTGAATGTGCGCCTTCTTTGTCATTCTCCAAAGCTACAGACGAAGTATTTGTTGGATTAATTGTTTTACTTTGCTGAAGAAAGTTCTTTTTCTGCTGTGTTGTAGGCTGAGCGTTTTCACTCCAGATTGTGTTGTTCAAAAAAAATTTTTTGCTTCTTTTTTCAATCTTTGGCTTCTTTTCTACAATATTTTGAGCTGTGGTGACAGAGTAAATTGATACACGTAATAAAACGGCCAATTAATCGACAAAGTTTTGTTTTTTACTGAGCAACACGTTTTAGAGAATAAGTAAGCTGAAATTGAGTTCAATTGTTTCTAAGTTTGAGCAAACATTTTTTTGGCTCTTAAGTCGTCTTGTAACACCCTCTACGATATTTGATTTCTACCACAAAAAAATTAGCGTTACACCGGGTAAAAAGATAATTCAGTCTGGCGAAGCCTCAATCGTGTTCAAACGAAATGCAAACATTTTCTCAGTATCGAGAAAAACAGGTTTTGAATTTTTGGGTTTAGTCTAATTTCAAACGTCTATTAGAACGTACATGTGAGTTAAAAAATCACAATCCAAAAAATTTTCCGCGAAACATAACTTCCGTTCATTTTTACTCATCTTCGACAAAAACTGTGCCTAAGTTACTAAAACTATCAAATATGCCACAGTCCCAAAATTCTAGGCTTTCGATTATCACAACACGGACAAAAACTGACACAATATAAACACAGACTGATGCAAGCCTTATTTTGTGCGTATTTTGCCTTCAGAAGTTGATAGAATCGTTTTTTTTCTTACAAGGGCGGCCATCCTGACTGGCCTGGGATGCGGGGCTGGACCCCGATGCATCTGTGTTGTCAGAATGGACACGCCCCCATTCTCAAATTGCTGCTACACGAGGGGGCTGTAGTCAATGTCCAGGTAACTAATTCAGTTCCTCTAAGTTTTTGTAGGTCTTTTGATAATCTCGATTCCAGTGGAACCCCGTTTGGCATTAACAACTTTTTTCGGCTCTTTAACACCCCCTCCCCACAATTGAATTTCAATTTTGAAAGACTAATTTTACGTTTTACGTTGTCATAATGTAATGAATGTTTGCATGTTGAACAAACTACATATTGTGACCTACCCCGAGCGCAAATACTTTTGAATGAAATTTAATTTTGTTTTATTTAGCTAAAGGTTTTGACTAACAATTAGTTTTATGTTGTCAGGAAACAGAGAAAAGTATCCACACGCCCCGCTACCAACGACTCCCTGCTTGCAATTAAAGAAAGATGCATCTACCCACTACTGTCAATTTTCAACAAAAAACTTCACCGATGTCAGAAAAAATCTGAAAAAAAACTAAAAATTTGAAGTAAGTGTCACATTATCAAGCTGAGTTTATGATGTTGTTACAAATTAACCATATCTTTAATAATCTTATAATACTGAAGATACCGATTTGAGCATATTCGGTTCAGGCATGGTCATGTATCCTGCAGATGTGAGCATGTTTAGTTCAGGTATGATCATGTATCCTGCAGGTGTGAGCATGTTTAGTTCAGGCATGGTCATGTATCCTGCAGGTGTGAGCATGTTTAGTTCAGGCATGGTCATGTATCCTGCAGATGTGAGCATGTTCAGTTCAGGTATGATCATGTATCCGGCAGGTGTGAGCATATTCAGTTCAGGCATGATCATGCATGCTGCAGGTGTGAGCATATCTTCAGTTAGCACACCTGATGCAGGTCTGATGCAGGTATGTGCATGCCGAATATAGACATGCTGCACATCTGTAACAGACATGAATTTTGCATGATTTTACAATGATCAGATATGATTATGGCCAAAAAGTTCGGTACGGGTAGTAATAAGCAGGGGGGGAACACCCACTAAGAGAACCTTATCATGTCACTTTACTACCACATTCACAATCGCGTCACTCCCACGTTCAATTATAACTCATAATCAGATATAATAAGGGTAGTAACGAGCCTCACTAACCAACTAGCTAACTAGCTATTCATCCATCATTTGCTGCTCATCTATTTATATGTCAATTTACCCCACTCTTTTCCTCGTTACTGGCTAGTGACATCTGATTTCTTCTCAAATGGGTAAAATGAGAGGGAATAGAAACAAATATAGCAACAAATATAGCCAAAAATATAGTATTTAAAATCGTCTTGTAAGACGTTGTTCGATTTCTCAAATATACCGTATTAGAAAGAAAAAAATGTTTTGAAAATTTGATTTTGAAGTCAACCTTGTCAATAAACCAACGTTGTCAATAAACGTGCATTGGAAAGCCTAAGAGCGAAAGCATTCACTTTAGGCATGGGTTTGTCGGATTTAAGACCCGATAATTTTTCATGTAGCCATCTGAATCATTTTGACATGACTGCTTTTGACACTGTTCAGCGAATAGTCATATCATATTCATATCAAGACCATCCTGTCATAAACACCAGTCACGTGATCAAACTGCGCAAAGTGTTTTAAAAGTGCAGATGGTGTTTGAACTATTGAGGTAAAATACAAAAGGGCTATTAAGTATTCCCAAATGTCTGACTTTTCACAATGATAACAGATGCATTTGGGAACTCGACTGGACTTGGATGCGGAAGGGGGTTGCTTGTGCTTTTATTTAAGTCCGAAGTACCTCAAAGAATCATAAAAACGAGTAAAAACCCCTCCAACGAGTAACGGTCATGGTTGGAGGGGTCCCAGAGTCATCCGCCTCCTCAAAGTGGGACCGGCTACGGCGAAAGTGATGACATCCCCCCCCCCACGGTTGGTCCTGCATTGAGTAGGACCGGGGGCTAAAAAAGTAAAAAGTTTCCAAAGTTGTTGCTAAATTGAACGCAAGTGTAAATGCGTTTCTCTAGAACTTCGCCACATATGATACGTTTGCTGCTCCAAACTTTTTACAAAGTTGGAAACCAACTGGCTTACTGTAAACTAGGTAATAAAATATTGCATGAAAAACATTGCAGAAGGATTTGGATTTCCATAACGAATAGCAAATCTTCGAAATTTTGAAGAAAAAAAACGATGAAGTCCGAAAATTTAACAGGACCGCTCGTAAAATTACTGAAAACCGTTTAATGTCTATGAGTAGCGTTCGATTTGATAGTTGGAGGAACTTCCACAAAACAAAATTCTACAAGGACCTTCTTCAATTTGAGATTATCAATGCGCGTTATAGTTCGAGCTATCAATGTCTAAGAGGCAACAAAATCCGTCTTAGATTTTGTTCCAAATTGAGAAAAGACTTGTACTTATTTCAATTAGCACTTTACTATATGCTAAAACAAGACTACTTAAGCAAAGTCCTGAATGTTCCGACTGCCCCTTAACTGGTCTCGGATAGTTTTTGGTTAATGAAATATTGACAAGCTATAAATTTTAAACTGATAAACCAATTCTTAAGTGTTTAAATTTGAATCGCATTTGAAATTAATAAAATCTTGTAGCTTGCTTCAATTCAATTTGGAACAATTTTGTAGTGCGGGATAATTCGTCAAGCGTAAATAAATTGCCGTACACCTTCAGCCTCAAAATATAAATCGAGCAAACTAGAAATACTCGGTTCAAAATGACCAGCCGATCAAATTTATGTAGTTGTGAGCGCCCCTAGCGGGACCACGTAGGCCCATAGATCGAGCCCGCAAGTGAGCAAATAATCGTTCTAAAACTAATCTGAATAAAAACCCACCCCAAGCATATAAGGTACAAACTAGTGGCTACTGTTGATAAATTGGAATACTTTAAACGACGTTTGGCCTGAAATTTTTTATACTGCGCCGTGCCATAATTTGTGTGGAGATGATCCGAACTTTTTTTTGTTTCAGGGAAAAAAAGCAATACGAAGGATTGAAAATGAATTACAACCGAATGCTAGATGTACTCGGGGTCGAAAGGAAGCCCACCAAAATATAATGATAGTAGAGCAGTCCTCGAAAAATAACCTGCTAGGAACGTATTGGATGATTCATATTGTGGAAGACAATACCCTTTCGGTGATATCAGCCCTGTACAATGGTATACAATTGGACTTCAGTCAGAGAGATGCCGCTCAGGTACTAAGTTTTCCTCATTTGCACTAAGTTTTGCATCGTAGTGAAACCTTTTCTGAAAAACAATCACTGTGAAGGTTTTAACCGACTCAGACGTTTGTTACTTATTCACGCGAACCAAAAACCTAGTGCAGATGAGGAAAGCTGGCATTTTCAAACCCGGATTTAATTGGTAAGTCATTGAAACCAAATATTGATACTTTCACAGGTAATAGCTCCACTCATTTGTTCTCGGACATTGAAAAAGTTACTGAATTTCGAAAGAAGTTTTGCACAAATTTTTCATTGAAAACAGTCAATTAGCAGAAAAAATCTTAAATTTGCGTTTAATTTTGTCCACTAGTGTACTTTGAATCTTACCAACGTTTTTTGATCGAACGACTGCTATTGTATCAGCCACACTCTCTGGAAGTATTTTTTCTTTGAATCTTTTACCAGTATTTTCCAGGCGTAAAAAAATTGAGATTCCACCTATTTAATAAAATTTGCCACCGGTGTGAAATTATAAGACATGTCTTAAATTTGAAAATTTTCAGTTGCTTCACTACTTCTCGCTCAAAGTAAATGGGGCAACATATCAGGCTGTAATTAGAGCGATTGGCGGTGAGTCATATTGCAACGACTGCATGCTAGATCAATCTAATCACTTGAAGCACCTTCAAGAACAAGGACTCCCACAACTTGATGGAAACTGTTATCTACCAAAACCAGCCAACGAGATCCTGTCTTCAGCTGTTATTGACAACATAGAAACAGAGGCGGAGCAGAGCTCGGCTGATATTACGCTTCAGCATCTGGAGGATAACGATGATGAGGCCGTAAACTTTACTTCTCAAGATGTCGCAGAGTATTTGGGAAAGGAAAATTACGATATCACCGAGAGCCCTCTAGTTAATGTGGTGAGTGATTTTCATCAAGTTTGACGGCGGAAAATGAACTAAAAATAAAAATTTTTGTTTGTTTCGTTCTTTAACATAAAACTTTTCTTTCGCCTTCTAAATCCAATTTGTTCAATAATCAATGAACGTGGCGAAGACTTCATTGTGATTTTTGAAAAGTGCTTCATCTGACTGGATTACGTTTCTTCTTTCATCAAAAATCATTCAATTACGATTTAATTTGAAACTGAAATTTATGAAAAACAAAAAAAATAAAGCACTTGAATTTCAATGTTTTTGTACAGATACATGGTGGGAACAGAACTATTCCTCTGGCAAGCAGCTCTAAAGCAGTGAAAAGGGCAACAACTTCGACGCCATATACACTTCCAAAGTCAAGAAAAACTTGGTGACTCCCGAGCAGGCAGCTTATGGTGTAAACATTGTTCAGGTTGGTTGTTCTGAAATTATTTTATGTTGAAAAAAAGATAATTCGCTGCCTAGGTTTTGCATTGAAATCATTGATTTGGAGAAAATCCAGTGATTTTTGACATTTTTGTTTAGAGGGGAGATCACAATCAAAATGGTGAAAACCTGACAGGCATTCTAGCAGAACTGAAAGAAATAGTTTGTTGTTTGAACTCATCCGTACAAAAGCAGACAACTGCGACAACAACCTTGAATAGAACTATCGATACTATGCTGACACGAAATCTCGAAGAGATGACCAAACATGCAACTGTCATGCAAAAAGTGGTAAGCAGAAAGTCTTGCAAAAACTTTTCTAGGATAACCAAAAAAACGAAAGATTCAATGAGACATTTATCTATAAGTTATTATGAGTCTTCAAAAAACCTAGAGCGAGACTTTGATCATCATCAGTTTCATTAGCACATCGGAGACCCAAAATATAAAATGTAAGTGCGAAACGGGGCAGCTGATAATTTTAGCTTTCTATGGTGGTAATCTATTAGGGCACTAGAAAGGTAGTGTGAATGATTCGTGAGTTTGCTTTTTTTTGTCCGCAAATCTTGCAAGAATGGGATACCATGATCAACCTGTTCCCGGGGAATTGGATACGCTGGAACCAGTTTTGCATGGCAATGCTAATTTGGTTACCCTCAGTGCAAATGACCCCGGTCTCTGGGGAAGGGCAGTAGCAGGCATTTTATTCAGCGATGAGGAGCTTGGATATTTTGTTTTGGAGCCTGCACGGGTAGATAGGAATACAAGAAGAGAGTTTCCATCGCCGACGAGGATTAACAAGTTCAAAAGTAAGTTGTGAAACATAACAAAAAAAAACATTTTTATTTTGAATTAATTACAAAATATTTTCAATTATTTGTAAAACTCACTACATTTATAACCGTGAAATCTCATTGCGAGTACGTCGCTGAACTTTGCCGTAGGAAAGATGATAAAGTAAATTGAGGTTTTTATCACAAGGTTAATGATAAAACTCCTTTATGTAGCCGTTCTTTTTAGCCGCATATAGCATCCGATATGCCAATGCAAGTCGACCACAGACAATCTGGTTTCAAGCAAAAGAAGGGTTCAACTCTGTTGGAGTCGAAAAAAAATCAAAAAAACTTTGCCGGGAAAGAAAAATAGCCGCGAAAGAACAAACCAGCGGTCAATTTGTTCGAGTTTTGGGAGAAGTGTCCCAAAACAATGAATCATCGCAATCAGCTACAGCTTAGTTTATTTCGATTGTTTCTGCTGCAATGAAGGCTATGAAGTTTTCATGTGCAACTTTTCGTTTTAAGAAGCAAACAAAAGCCTGAAAACTGTTGTGAATCACATGCTTGATGATCCATCAATTCAGTATTTTGAGAAACCAATTTTGAACAGAAAAGACTGAACCAATGGTTTCTTGTGGTATTTTCCGTTATAGCCCCTCCTCGTCCAAGCAAGTAAAACACCCAGTAGATAGACAAATAGTTTTACTAAGTGGGATACCATGTGCACGTTTTACTCGCTATACATACTTTCTAACACTGTTCAAGGTTTTACTCACTACTGACAATACTTGGATGCGTTTTCGTTTGAAAACTTTTTTGAATGATCATTTTGAAACAAAGTATCTTGAGAAACGAAGAAGGGTGGTTCAACTTTTCAGCTATTAAGCCGCGGGCTATGACGGGAAAAACCCAATGTTCGTATGCAATGTAGCACGCAACCATGTTTTTCTTATTTGTATTTAATCGGAACAATTTACTAATTCAAATCATCATGACGAATTGGTTTTCATGTGTTATCAAAGTTTTTAATGATTTTCATTCAGTTTTTGATGATAACTGTTGTCCATTCTGCCCAATTCTTCACTCTTATTTTGCGTTTTTCAATTTCTCTCATCACACTATGCACGAAAATTGATAATTCTTTCTCAGCAGTTTGTTTGCCGAAATTTGTGATCAGTGTTTTAAATGCCCAAGGATGTTACAACTTTTCTTCGCAGAGTAAATTGTAATTTTTGATGCTTCACTTTGTTTTTGTTTTCACTGGATCGCTTTCTGAAAAGAGCTAAGTTTTGCTTTCTTCAGCCATTTCTTAGTATTTGTTTATCTGATGATTTTTTGAAATGCTTTTTAGAATTTAAACTTGAGCTTCTTGCTTAAAGCTTTGTAAAGGTCTTCAAGGTTTGGAAATTTGTTCCTCAAAAAACGAAAAATTGTTGGTTGTTACCTTCACTCGATCCATTTATAGATGAAAGATGGCCAAAACTAAGCCAGATTGGAAAATTCTTTCGCATTGTGATGGTCAAGCAGTGAAACAAGCTGTCGAGTATGGTGGAAGAAAAGCTCAGCCGATAGTAGAATTGCAGTCACTGGTCACGTTTGAAAAAAAATGTGCAGAAAACCAGAAATGGGCAAAGTGCTATCAAAATTGCATTGACGCTTATAAAACTCTCGAGGGACAATTTGAAATTCTTCATGATTCTTTTGGTGGATACAAATTAGTATACTGTGGGCGAAACAAAATCCCATCCAACTACCTATTCAAAAAATCACCTATTGGTTTTATTACCCCAATTCCTGAAGACATTTCTACGCTTTCTGTCATAGAAAAAACATCAAATCGTCAATTAAATCTTCTGTTGGGACCAGTAAGGTTCATAAACTCTGATTGTGAGCCAAACGCGAAGTACAATTACACAAGCTTACAAAAAGATATTGTGCGAATAGAAACTATCAAAAGTCTGAAAACTGGGGATGAAGTTCTGATAAAATATAGCGAAAGCTTTTTTGAAGAAAAAGAGTGCAGATGTGCCACTTGTTTATCCACTCATGAGCAGCCTGCTAAAATCAGCGAAAAAAACACTATTTGCCATGAAGTCGAATATATAAATCAGATAACTACTGACTGCTTGATCTTACAATTCGAATCTCTGATATCAGAGCTCATAAGAGATCTTTCAATGGAGATTATGATTGATATCAAAAAAATCGGCAATAGTTGTCCCGGGGGCAGTAAAAAAAGAAAAAGACCTCTAAAATTGAGCGAAAAATGGGCATACTTTGAATCTGAACAGTTGCAATCACTTCAGACTCCTTTAGGAACAGAGAAAAGCGATGCTGAAACAGAAAGTTTTTGGGAAAATATCGAAAAAACAAGCGCTGATGCCAATTATGAATTTTCAAAGCGTCAAACTTCTTCTCCAGTTTCTGCCAATCTCAAATTCTCTTTGCCGTGTTTTTCGCTTTCCTCCTTGACAACTGCCGAGGTTGAAGATTTTGTGTCGGATTCCCCGGAAGCATTTACACCAGTATCCTTACGGATCAATCCGTATTCGGAAGTAGGTCTTCACAACACAATCTTAGCTATGAAAGCTTTTTGCTTGCGAAACAACCTTTCCGACAGAGGTGCCTCCGATTTGCATTCCTTATTTGACGCTTTTCTTAGTGAAAATTGTTTTCCTTCCAATTTCGCTTTTATGAAGGATTTGAAAAGAAGCTTTCAACTAAATACACGTATTGCTGTCGAAACACCAGGAGGCTACCTCTGTGTTATGTCATTTGGTTATGATATTGCTCAAATTGTTAGAAGAAATTGGCAAACAATGGTTACGTACTCGAATCAGCGCCACTCTAAATTTAAGCACTTAGATTTTTCCATAAATAAAATTCCGCCGATTGATTTAGTTCAACCACTGATAACAATAAATCTTGTTTTATCCACAGATGGCGTTTGCGTTTCCGATTCTAGTACTGAAAGTGAACTATGGCCGGTTTGGCTTGCAATAGCCCATCTTCCGCCAAAATTACGTTTCAGTAGAAAAAATATTTGTCTTGCTTCATTGTTTTGTGGGAACAAAAAACCGCCCTGGAGAAACAGTTGTCAATCATTTGAAAGCTGAGTTAGACCAAGTTTTTGTAATTGAAAATCATAAAGTGCAATTCAGATGCGTGACAATTGTGGCAGATATCCCTGCAAAAGCAAATGTTTTGAGCATGTACAAAAACAACGGGTATAACGGCTGCAATCTTTGTACAGCAGATGGCAAGACAATCGGAAAGTCGCATAGTTATTACCCTTTCGAACAAGAGTTTGAATATCGTACACCAGAACTGAACGACCGTTATGTCGAAATTGCCGAGACACTGAATGGTGGTAAGCATATGTTCAATGTTGTAGGAGTGAAAGGAAGGAGTGAATTTGCCAAAATTGTTCCTGGCTTACCACTGGCTGCAGGAGTTGAATACATGCATTGTGTGCTTCTGGGTGTTTACAAAAACTTGCTAAACTTTCAACTTACGAAACTGAGTAGTGATCAGAAAAAACAATTCAACAGTTTAATTAAACGACTGAACACACCCATGGAATTGATCTCTCACTCAAGAAAAATTCGTGACCTGAATGATCTAGCTCATTTTAAGGCCACTGAATTCTCTAATTACTTTTTTTATATTGGGGTAGCGTTTATGGGCGAGTTTCTACCAAAAAAACTATATGACCATTATTTGAGTCTAGTGTTTGGTGTTCGATTGTTGCTGGAAAGCAGTGAGCCAAACGCCATACCGATGGCGGAAAAAGTGTTAGGTTTTTTTGGAAAGCACATACAACAACTGTGCGAAGACCAAAAGGTGGAAACAATTAATGTCCATTCTTTAAAACACATTCCCCGTCAAAATCGAGAGTTTGATCCATTTTTCGTTTTTTCAGCTATGAGTTTCGAGTCTCAAAACAGACAGTTATCTTTGTTTTTTACGGGAACTCATTCACATTTTCAACTTATATGTCGGCGTTATATTCAACAGAGATTGCTTTTGCTGTACGATATTGAAGAAGACCCGCTTTCAAATTTATTATCTGATTGGTTATCTTTGGACAATCATAAAGCAGACGATAACTACACCAATGTTACATGATAGAAACAGTGCTTGTTGCTCGTGGCAGACGTCATTTTCCAGACGGAATCTTTATGTCTCGCTCCAAAATTAACAGCAAATTTTATGATTCAACTTCCTACGCAAGGAATTCGAACGGTCCGAACAGTTATGGTATCTGTTACTATGTCAATTCGGAAAAGAAGTTCGGACAAATACATTACTTTGTTATTATGGGTGAGCAATCTTTTCGCTCGGGAGAAAAGTATGCCTGCATCACTAAAATAGATGTTATTAAACCTATTGGTCCCTATCCCATGTTCTATTTTCTTGTTAACAAAACGCTTGATACAGATCTTATTAGGGCAAAAGATTGGGAAAAAGTGTTTTTCATACAAACGGATCACCACTCTTACATTCTCGAAATGTGTGAGTTCTTTGATCACCAGTAGTTAAAAATGTCGTTCCTAATTGCAAAATGTTTCACTAATTTATTACAACAGACCCTGACATTTTGCAAAATTTCAAACTTTTCTATTTTCATTAATTTCGATATTATTTTTATGATGCAACAAGGCGACAATTACGTGGACACTCTCGGGTTGTTTAATTTCTGCACACTGCAGACTGAAGGTCTACTTTTACTGTTATGGAAACTCACGTTGAGGTACATTAATTCAGACATCTTCGTATTATTTGATTTTGAAACTTTGAATTCCAAAAATGGCAAATGCTCTGAAAAAGTAACAATTTACTTCTCCATCTACTACAACATGCTACTCGGATGGGTCATCTACTTCCTCGTCCACTCTCTCACCCCCACCTCACTTCCCGGGAGTGGGTGTGACAACAGCTGGAAATCACAGGCAGTGACCCCATCACACACTGTCGAGAAAAAGTATGCATTACCAACTATTGTTGCAGTGAGAATGCGGACAAAGTAAATACACCTTTTCAAGTACTCAAACCAGAACACTGAGATATTGTAAAGAAATGTTAACATTACTTATCATAACATCAACTTTCAGCATTAATTTCATCATTTTTTTCCTCATGCAAAAAGCGTGTTTGGTTCTTCAACTCAGATATATGACCTTTTCGGATATTTTCAAAGCAATTTTGTAATGGGAAAAGCTTACGGCAATCAAATTATACTTGAAAGGATCTAAAGATGATATGTCAACGACACGACACAAACCTTTTCGAAAAAAAGACATTCTTCCTCAATACTAGTGACATAAATTTTTTTTTGTCACATCAAACTTGACTGGCCTAAAAAAATTTCCTTTCTAAAACGAGGTTTTTTCAACAAATATCCAAATATGAGACTTTTCGCCCTCAGCAGTTTTGTCTTTTCTTTTCGTTTTCAAGGTCGTATCCCAGATTTTTGTTCACAAAAACGAAAGCAAACAATTTACCAAAAAAAAAACCTTTTTTTTTCATATTATCTTTTCACGACTAATCTCTTTTCTCTACAATTTGAATTCTCAGAAGCATGGCCATTTGTAGCCGTACCTTGCTAAGTCAAATTACTTTTGAATACTGTTCCTTTTTCCGTAGCGAAAGTAACGGGATATTTGTGCTCGAGCGTGGTTTTTCTTCAGAAAATTTCGACATTTTAACCAGCCATTTTTGATAAAATTTTTTCGGATCATTCGAAAGCTTTTACGTTTTATATTGACAGGAAACAGAGAAAACTATCCACAGTCCCCCCTTCTCTGATAAGTACAAAAAAGTTGCATGAAAGGTCTATGACTAGTTTTTTTTTTCATAAATGGAAATTGTATGACTAGTGTGCGCGCCAATATCCACACTTCGTAATAAAATCTCTTTTCAAACACTTGAATTAACGAGTATTTTATCGGGAAAATAACTCTGGAAGTTTCGTAATATAATGATGTTTTTAACAAACTTTTTTATTGTTATCGGTAACATCGGACACAAAAAACTGCATAACTCAAAGCAAGCTGCAAAAATGGCCAGTATTTGTCCTTGAGACAAATTGCTCTTTTTGAAGGTCAGCCTTAATCAAGGCTGAACCAAATTAGAGCGAAAAGACGGTTAAAATCGGTTTTTTTGGGGGGGTCGAACCTGGTTACGGAGCATCCCATCAAGTTCGGTGCATATTCGAGTTCTAGAAAGGAAATGACCTAGTTGGGATTCGAACCGGCGCCGAACCCGCCGGGACGCACCATGTATACGCTTGGCTACTGTCCCTGTATGCATTTACATTTATATGCATTTATACTCTCGCACATTTACGTTTATATGCATTTGTACTATTGTTTTATATTTGCGCTGCAACATCCTCCACCCCTAAACAAGGAAGAACGGGAGCGAGCTTTACGGTCGGGCGGGTCAGTTCGCTCGTAACAATCTTTATGTCGGCGGATCGCGCGCATCCGTCCTTGCCATAGTGCAGTCTTAGGATACGTGCGAGTGGATAATGTCCACGTGGAGTGTCAGGATCTATGACCCAAACCAAGTCACCGGCTTTCAACTTAACGTCTGACTGGTTGTGCCACTTTGCCCTCCTATTGAGGGAAGGAACGTATTCCCGCATCCACCGTATCCATATTGCGTTAGCGTATGATTGCGCTCTGGCGAACCGCTTCTTATGGTCGAAGTTTTCTTCGAAACTTAGCGACGGAAAACTCGCTGCGTGATGACCAAGGATAAAATGATTCGGGGTCAACGCCTCTAAATCTAGCGGATCGGAACTAACGGCTGTTATCGGTCTAGCGTTGAGTGATTGCTCAACAAGGCACAGCGTGGTTCTTAGAACCTCCTCAGTTACTCTTCTGTTGCCTAAGATGTCATACAAAACGCGCTTGACACTCCGAACTAATCGCTCCCAGGAGCCACCATGGTGCGGTGCGCTGGGTGGATTGAATTTCCACTTGATCCCTTTCTGAACAAAAACAGCGGGTGCGAGCTTGTTCCAACTCTCAATGCAAGCTAAGAGCTCTTTCTGAGCGCCAACAAAGTTCGTTCCGTTGTCGGACATGATAGTGGTCGGAGTACCGCGACGTGCAATAAACCTATCCACGCCCATCACACAAGAGCTTGTGTCGAGCGAGGGGACTACTTCAATATGCACCGCTCTAGTGGTGAGACAGGTGAACAAAAAACCCCACCTCTTTTCCGTACTTCTCCGGATTGGAACTAGGAACGGCCCAAAGTAGTCAACACCTGTGTTAGTGAACGGAGGCTGCTTGTAACCCAGCCTTTCAATGGGCAGATCAGCCATCATATGAGTTACGGTTTGCGCTTTGCGTTTTCGGCACACGACGCAAGTATTTTCAATGTTTCGCAGCAACCATCGCAAATTTAACACGACGTACTTCAGATTAACCAACGCACGCATGTAATCCAAGCCTTGATGGAAATTTCTAACGTGCAAGTGCTGAACCAATAACCGAACAACCGCGTGACGTGCATCAAGTATAATCGGATGCTTGCTATCGAAATCGGAATTAACCAAGCGGCTGATGCGCCCAGTCGAGCGAAGGATGCCAGCTGGTCCAATAAACGGCGAATACTTGGCGATCCGACTATTCCTTGTGATAACTTTAACGGATCTTATTAGTTTTAGCTCATTAGGGAATGCTTCACCCTGGGACAGGTGAATGAGCTTCTGTTCAGCAATATCCATTTCACACGGGTCTGTAATTTCTAATGTACTCGACCGGAAATGTTTATGGGATGGCAGCCATCTTAATAAAAATGCTACTGTGCGTTTGTATTTTACAATTGAATTGAATCTCTCCCATTTTCCGAAGGGAAGATTTTTTTCTTTCAAAACATCGACGACGAAATTTGACGAATTTTCCATACAAATGTCGATATCACATGATGGTCCTTTGAGTCTTATTTTATCGATAACCCTTGTATCGGGCTTGAACGGCCAATCAGTTGTTCTCAATATACTAGGGCCATTAACCCAGCTGCCTTCCTTGATGGCTTCCGAAGAAATCCCTCGTGTACCGGTATCAGCTGGGTTATCACCGCTAAGTATGTGATGCCACTGATCAGTGGTGGTAGACTCCAGAATCTCACCAGTGCGATTACCAACAAAAACGGGTAGTTTACTACAAGAGTGAAGCCACTGAGGAACAGTGGTACTATCTGTCCACATGAAAGTATTCGTAACTTTGAAAGTGAGAGCTTTCAAAATTTCTTCTTTTAAGCGGGTTGCAAGAAGAGCTGCTTGAAGCTCTAACTTTGGAATAGAAAGCGCTTTCATAGGCGCGACGCGGGCTTTGCCAAACACAAAGGCTAATTCGGTCTGATGGGAGCTAGCAAGTCGCGCACGAAGGAAAGCGACGGCACAGAAAACAACCTGCGAACTATCACCGAACATGTGAAGTTCTATTCGGTCGAAAGGCTCAGTGAAATAGCTCTGAGGTATTGTCAGAGAACCTAACAAATGAAGGCCTGAGTGCCACTCAAGGAATTGCTTTTTGATTTCCTCTGGCAGATCATCGTCCCATTTTTGACCGCTGATTCGCCAGATATCTTTTAATAGAAGGCCAGCCTTCACGGTATACGGAGCCACTAACCCAATTGGATCAAAAACAGAGGAAACAAAACTCAACACGGTACGCTGAGTGATTGCTTTGTCTAGTGGACGATCAACCCCTCTACTAACGACTAAGGTATCTTTTACGTGATCCCACTTAAGACCGAGAACATGCGACGACTGGTCTGGACTCGCACAAATATCTTTAACAGACGAATTGCAGCAGAGTTGGTCTATGCCATTGGCGTCTTACGCTTTGCATCGACCATGCCTCCTCCAGGTTCGGGGGAAGCTTACTCACAGCCTGATTCAGTAAGTTAACACTTTTCAGGTCGTCGTTAAAAGACAGAGACTTAAATACGGCAACAAGTCCAGAAATTGCAGAGGAAAATCCAATTACATTTTCCGAGTTATGAATTTTGAGCGGCGGAAAATTACTCAATTTATCTAGATGAGCCCCTACTACAGCATGCGGCTGCCCGAACTTTCTTTGAAGAGTTGCTAATGCGTCTTTATATAGTACTCCGCTTTAGCTATACTCAGCGATTGCGGATTTTGCTTTACCCACTACGAGCGTTTTCAGATAGGTGAGCTTTTCATCGTCGATTTGAATTGCCCAAAACACTCATGCCAATTAAGTGGGTTGTCATCGAACTGGGTCAGCTTCCACTCAGGGAGATGATCTTTTTGGCTGTGCATGAGTATATTAACCAACTCTCGTGTCGAAAGTGGACGCTCGACGTCTGCACCAGGTGAATTACCTGGAGTTGGCTCTGTGTAACTCGACGAGTTACCGTGACTATCAGGAACGAACGGTCGATTAGCAGGTGAAGAAATTTCAGGCTAAGCAAAGAACACAGTCCCTCCACTTGTATAAGGAACAAAATTATTCGTAGGAACAATCGGAGTTACTGCGGAAAAAACAGTTGTCGAAGGAACGTAGTGTTGTTGAACTGACATTAAAGGGGCAGCAACAGCTGGTCTCCACAAATTACTATACGGATTATAGTGGTCGCTTGAAAAGTTGTAACTACTAACGGGAACACCCATATGTTGTTGTGATGGGATTACAGGTGCTTGGTAGCCAGCTACTACTGATCCTGTAGTTTGATGACTCAAAGAAACCTGATTAATTGCTGTTGATGCAGGAACAAACGGTGCTACACCAGAAGGAACTTCTGCAGATATTGGTGGAGCAAAATAGTTTTCAGAAGTTACCGGGACTACTGAACCTGTGTTTGGATTGCCTAGCACCGGATGAGTGGACAAAAAAGCTTGCTGAGGCAAATTACTGGAAACAGGTTGCATGACCTGCTGTAACCCTACTGGATTAATAACGGAATCCTGCGATCGAACCAAATTCGACAAATTATGTGGTTGTCCGTGAATGTGGTTACTGTAATACAATCCCGGATCACTAGAAGCTGCCTGGCCATTATTCACTCCTGTAAAACTTGATGAGACCAAGTAATTTGTTGATGCAGGATAAGTTGCCTCAGGAGCTGTTGAACGAACGTGCTGCTCTTGATTGGGAACTACAACAGCATCAGGCTGATTGTGGTCGACAGATTCGACCCAGTGACGCGTACGATCCTTTTCGTCTATTGTTAGTTGTGGAGAGATTCGAGTTAACCCACTTTCCTCAGCATTCTCGCTGATTTCCGACAACTCATCTTCTAACTCAAGCCCTTTCAACTCAATTTCTGCCAGTTTTTTCCTGTGTTCTTCAGCCAATACTTCCAACTCTAAACTGCTTTGTTGTTCTAAAACAAATTGTTTCATCTTGTTTTGCTGCTCTTTCAGTCTTAATGATACCTTTGCCTGCCTCTCAAGTTCCTCTTGTTGTTTCTTTAAAATCATTAAGTCGCGCTTTTTCTCAGAAAGTGTTTTCGACGGAGCCGCGGTATAACGACTAGATTTCTGAGATCCTGATTGATGATGCCGGCTGCTTCGGTGTGACACCTTAGAGCGGGTATCTGTTTTATGCGACTGGGGTTTTTCACTTTTTTCAGAATGATGAGAAACTTTTGAGCTGCTATCTATGTTGTCCGGCTCTGTTACTGCCTCAAAACTTGTTTTATATGTGATATCACATGTCGATATCACATGATGGTCCTTTGAGTCTTATTTTATCGATAACCCTTGTATCGGGCTTGAACGGCCAATCAGTTGTTCTCAATATACTAGGGCCATTAACCCAGCTGCCTTCCTTGATGGCTTCCGAAGAAATCCCTCGTGTACCGGTATCAGCTGGGTTATCACCGCTAAGTATGTGATGCCACTGATCAGTGGTGGTAGACTCCAGAATCTCACCAGTGCGATTACCAACAAAAACGGGTAGTTTACTACAAGAGTGAAGCCACTGAAGAACAGTGGTACTATCTGTCCACATGAAAGTATCCGTAACTTTGAAAGTGAGAGCTTTCAAAATTTCTTCTTTTAAGCGGGTTGCAAGAAGAGCTGCTTGAAGCTCTAACTTTGGAATAGAAAGCGCTTTCATAGGCGCGACGCGGGCTTTGCCAAACACAAAGGCTAATTCGGTCTGATGGGAGCTAGCAAGTCGCGCACGAAGGAAAGCGACGGCGCAGAAAACAACCTGCGAACTATCACCGAACATGTGAAGTTCTATTCGGTCGAAAGGCTCAGTGAAATAGCAGCGAGGTATTGTCAGAGAACCTAACAAATGAAGGCCTGAATGCCACTCAAGGAATTGCTTTTTGATTTCCTCTGGCAGATCATCGTCCCATTTTTGACCGCTGATTCGCCAGATATCTTTTAATAGAAGGCGAGCCTTCACGGTATACGGAGCCACTAACCCAACTGGATCAAAAACAGAGGAAACAAAACTCAACACGGTACGCTGAGTGATTGCTTTGTCTAGTGGACGATCAACCCCTCTACTAACGACTAAGGTATCTTTTAAGTGATCCCACTTAAGACCGAGAACATGCGACGACTGGTCTGGACTCGCACAAATATCTTTAACAGACGAATTGCAGCAGAGTTGGTCTATGCCATTGGCGTCTTACGGTTTGCATCGACCATGCCTCCTTCAGAATCGGGGGAAGCTTACTCACAGCCTGATTCAGTAAGTTAACACTTTTCAGGTCGTCGTTAAAAGACAGAGACTTAAATACGGCAACAAGTCCAGAAATTGCAGAGGAAAATCCAATTACATTTTCCGAGTTATGAATTTTGAGCGGCGGAAAATTACTCAATTTATCTAGATGAGCCCCTACTACAGCATGCGGCTGCCCGAACTTTCTTTGAAGAGTTGCTAATGCGTCTTTATATAGTACTCCGCTATAGCTATACTCAGCGATTGCGGATTTTGCTTTACCCACTACGAGCGTTTTCAGATAGGTGAGCTTTTCATCGTCACTGAGTATGGCTGAATCGACCGTCGATTTGAATTGCCCAAACCACTCATGCCAATTAAGTGGGTTGCCATCGAACTGGGTCAGCTTCCACTCAGGGAGATGATCTTTTCGGCTGTGCATGAGTATATTAACCAACTCTCGTGTCGAAAGTGGACGCTCGACGTCTGCACCAGGTGAATTACCTGGAGTTGGCTCTGTGTAACTCGAAGAGTTACCGTGACTATCAGGAACGAACGGTTGATTAGCAGGTGAAGAAATTTCAGGCTGTGCAAAGAACACAGTCCCTCCACTTGTATAAGGAACAAAATTATTCGTAGGAACAATCGGAGTTACTGCGGAAAAAACAGTTGTCGAAGGAACGTAGTGTTGTTGAGCTGACATTAAAGGGGCAGCAACAGCTGGTCTCCACAAATTACTATACGGATTATAGTGGTCGCTTGAAAATTTGTAACTACTAACGGGAACACCCATATGTTGTTGTGATGGGATTACAGGTGCTTGGTAGCCAGCTACTACTGATCCTGTAGTTTGATGACTCAAAGAAACCTGATTAATTGCTGTTGATGCAGGAACAAACGGTGCTACACCAGAAGGAACTTCTGCAGATATTGGTGGAGCAAAATAGTTTTCAGAAGTTACCGGGACTACTGAACCTGTGTTTGGATTGCCTAGCACCGGATGAGTGGACAAAAAAGCTTGCTGAGGCAAATTATTGGAAACAGGTTGCATGACCTGCTGTAACCCTACTGGATTAATAACGGAAACCTGCGATCGAACCAAATTCGACAAATTATTTGGTTGTCCGTGAATGTGGTTACTGTAATACAATCCCGGATCACTAGAAGCTGCCTGGCCATTATTCACTCCTGTAAAACTTGATGAGACCAAGTAATTTGTTGATGCAGGATAAGTTGCCTCAGGAGCTGTTGAACGAACGTGCTGCTCTTGATTGGGAACTACAACAGCATCAGGCTGATTGTGGTCGACAGATTCGACCCAGTGACGCGTACGATCCTTTTCGTCTATTGTAAGTTGTGGAGAGATTCGAGTTAACCCACTTTCCTCAGCATTCTCGCTGATTTCCGACAACTCATCTTCTAACTCAAGCCCTTTCAACTCAATTTCTGCCAGTTTTTTCCTGTGTTCTTCAGCCAATACTTCCAACTCTAAACTGCTTTGTTGTTCTAAAACAAATTGTTTCATCTTGTTTTGCTGCTCTTTCAGTCTTAATGATACCTTTGCCTGCCTCTCAAGTTCCTCTTGTTGTTTCTTTAAAATCATTAAGTCGCGCTTTTTCTCAGAAAGTGTTTTCGACGGAGCCGCGGTATAACGACTAGATTTCTGAGATCCCGATTGATGATGTCGGCTGCTTCGGTGTGACAACTTAGAGCGGGTATCTGTTTTATGCGACTGGGGTTTTTCACTTTTTTCAGAATGATGAGAAACTTTTGAGCTGCTATCTATGTTGTCCGGCTCTGTTACTGCCTCAAAACTTGTTTTATATGTGGTAGCTTCCTGTAAAACTTTATCGTTGCTTTGAGTCAACTTATGAAGCCACATATCCTGTGCCGGTATCAATTCGTCGGGATTGGCACTTTTTGCAGCCATATCAATCAACTCATTGTTTATCTCGACCGCTTGTTCTATATAGTTCCTACATTTTTCAATATAGGTATCAATTTTTGAGCAACGACTCTGACTCTCTATGTATTCTAAAATTATCTCGTGGCATTTATAAAGTTCGTTTTCGAGAGTGCTACGTTTCTCAAACAACTTCTTAATTTTCTTCTGAAACTTAACTTCCATGCTTAATAATTTCAGAAATAAACGACTCTCAGAAAAAACTGTATTTTCAATCAAGTAAATCCACAAAATAATCTAATACATCAATAGCTTACAAGGGGGAGTAACTTGAAGTTTTAACGCTTTAAGTCTGTTGTGAATCGCTCTACGATTTTTAGGCGACAATCGATTCCGCTTCTTCTTAGCTTTCAGTGTATTTAGGTCAGCACTGTATCGTCTAAGTCTTCAACTCAAGGGAAGGGGGCTGGTGCAGCTCTTTATACTTTTCGATAAGTGTTTGGTCTTTAGCCTTTCGCTTTGAGATAAAATCCTCAACTATGTTAAGAACGAGAATACCTGTCTTTTTCAACTCCTTTTCTATACTGTTCGTAACGTTGCGGCGACAGTATACAATAGCGGTAATATTCTCCTTGTATCTCAAAAGAAGGCTCTTAAGTTGATCAGTACTCAAACTACGGTTGTTGTTACTGCGGTGCTTACTAATGGAGTTATTTATGGCGTCGTGCCAAATAACTAGATCTTTCCGATTCGACAAAAAGTGATGCAGATAGTATTGGATAGTTTTCTGCGAGTCCCTGGCGTTAAAGTTAAAGCTTAAGCCGGGCTTTGTGAAACAAGTCTCTTTCACGCGCTTTTGAGACGGTGCGGATAGTATACGGAGCGCGTGATCCAAGGAACTAGCTCCTAGAATGAATACCATACACTCAAGAGACCTATGCGACGGCTACGTTACGCTAAAGTACCAATGGGGTGGGGAAATTAAGTAGGTCGGTTGAACTCCAACAACGCACACGGAGTAAACTTGAGGATGAAAGAATTCAACTTAACTCAGTTAATATCACCGTACCTGACCACTTAACATTAGTGTCGCGCAACGAAGTCAATAATCGGATTGGCTGAAACGGCTTAGATTTACTTAAACCAATGGGGTGGGGAAATTAAGTAGGTCGGTTGAACTCCAACAACGCACACGGAGTAAACCTGAGGATGAAAGAATTCAACTTAACTCACTTAATATCACCGTACCTGACCACTTAACATTAATTTCGCGCAACGAAGTCAATAATCGGACTGGCTGAAACGGCTTAGAATTACTTGAAGCGTACTGGCTTTCAGTTTCACCAATGTGGGTGGGGGATCAGGCAAATTGGTTAAGTTCCAACAACACACGCGGAAAAAACCTGAGGATGAAAAAACTCAACTTAATTTGCCTGATATTACGCTACCAGACCACTTACCATAAGGTTGGTGTCATGTTACAGCACAGTTTCGCAGAATTATGGGGACGTTTTGAGGAATTTTTGGCAATTTTTTTTTTCCAAAATTTTTCGGAAAACTTTGGTCAGCAGGTTCGAGTCGTAAACCAATCCAAAAAACTAGTCTAGTACCCCTTGTCTATGATCCGATTTTTTTTTGGATTTTCAATCCGTTCACAATTACCCAAAAATTTGTGGTATCGGGAAAATTACCACTTGTAGCTTGCTTTGAGTTGGGATACACAATAAGACACCGTACGAAATTTTATTGCACAAAAAAGTTTATAAAGATTAGACTAGTCTTACAGTTTTTGACGGTTTTGGAGATTGGGCGGTCACCGGGAAAAAGCCAAAAACTTCGGGTGTCGAGAAAAACACAGCTCCACTTTGACCACAGGCCTCTCTTCCACCAGTCTGCTCTTTCGCCAGACTGCTCTGTCGGCTCTTTTGGCTAATCGAATTTCGGCCAACTGAGCCCTGGGCGAATTTCGGCCAATTCTGCTAGCTACTCACTATAACGACTTTCGGCTATTTGGACACTTGATCAACTGGACACTCGGCTAACTGGTCAATCGGCCAACTGGACAATCGGCCAACCGGACACTGGGGGGCCAACTGGAGACTCGAGACAATTAATATACTCGGCCAAATGCATTCGGGTCTTGTGTGAGGGAAAGATAGAAAATGATGCAGTCGTCCAACTCGGCTAAGTGCACTCCGCCAACTGGTTGCTAAAATTTTCGTATTTTTTGCCAATGAGAATATGCCGACGACTTTCGAACTCGGCCAACCTTCGAATACGAGAAGGTGACGACTTTTAAACAGCTTTGACTGAGTCACTGAGACTCTTGTCGTGAAGAGAAAGACCTCGGTCCCTTGTGTCGACTTCGTGAGAGAAGACTCGAGTCCCTTGTGCAATTGCGCGAGAAAAGACTTCGGTGTCCCTTCGTGTCCCTTGTGCAATTTCGCGAGAAAAGACTTCGGTGTCCCTTCGTGTCCCTTGTGGGGCGCCAAAATGTGCGCGCCAATCTACACACTTCGTAATAAAATCTCTTTTCAAACACTTGAATTAACGAGTTTTTTATCGGGAAAATAACTCTGGAAATTTCGTAATACAATGATATTTTTAACAAACTTTTTTATTGTTATCGGTAACATCGGACACAAAAAACTGCATAACTCAAAGCAAGCTGCAAAAATGGCCAGTATCTGTCCTTGAGACAAATTGATCTTTTTAAAGGTCAGCCTTAATCAAGGCTGAACCAAATTAGAGCGAAAAGACGGTTAAAATCGGTTTTTTTTTGGGGGGGGGGGGGTCGAACCTGGTTACGGAGCATCCCATCAAGTTCGGTGCATATTCGAGTTCTAGAAAGGAAATGAACTAGTTGGGATTCGAACCGGCGCCGAACCCGCCGGGACGCACCATGTATACGCTTGGCTACTGTCCCTGTATGAATTTACATTTATATGCATTTATACTCTCGCACATTTACGTTTATATGCATTTGTACTATTGTTTTATATTTGCGCTGCAACAACTAGCATTTTTCCATAAACGAAAAATAATGATTCTACATTTGAATTTCTCAAAGTTTTTTGGTTGTGTTCGTAACCGAACACAAATGACATACACCTTGATTACTCAAACGTAATTCAACTTAGTTGATTATAAATCTCGTTTTTGAACTATATTTTTGAAGAAAATTTAAATTAGCTTGTTGTTCAGACTGCAAGTCTCCACATGAAAGTAACTTAACTGTGAATTTTGCGGTTTTTGTCTCAAAAATTGAAAATGGAAGTTTGGAATAAATCTTGAAGGAAAAAAACTTCAAATTTTGGAAAAAACGTTGTGCAACATTTGCGCTATTTAGCTATTTTAATCGGATTTCTAATGATTGTTTCTAAAAATTGAATTTTTTAATTACCAGACATTGATCAAGACATACAAAAACATGTCATACAAAAGAAAGGGCAGTTTTAAGCGTTTTTGAAAAAAACTAATGAAGAGAAAAAGAAAAAAATCCAACATTAGTATATCCAGGACTACCTACGTTATACACACAGAAAAATAAATTTTGCAATTTTGCAAGCATTTTTTTTCAAAAAGTGTTTGCTTGAGTACGAAAATCAATTTGCGGTTGAAAAAACAAAAAACAATTTTTGGGGGCAATTTCAAAAATACTTTGTCGACACCATCAAAAAAATGCTAGTCATACACTTTCCATATATGGAAATTGTATGACTAGAATTTTTTTGACAAAAAGTTTTTCTTTTTTATTTAGTACGATACACCGACTTTTATGCCAAAACAAGCAAAAAAGCCTTTGAAAATTCGATGACACCATTTTAGCAAAAAGCATGGAAATTTTCTGACAAGTATTTTTATAGAAATTGTCTTAGTTTAGAAATTGTCTGATTAGCATTTATGGAGGTCAATCCGAGCTCACTACGATGCAAAACTTAGTGCAGATGAAAAAAAAATTGGAGTTTCCAAACCCAGGTTAAGTTTGTAAGCCATTGAAACCAAATGTTGATAGTTTCATAGAGGGTACCTCGGATCAGTTGCTCTTGGTCTATGTAAAAGTTTTACTGAATTTCATAGGAAAGTTTGTCCAAAATGGACATTTAAAACAGGCATTTCAGAGAATAAAATCTTGTGTGTGAGCTTAATTTTGTCCATTAGTGTATTTTAGAGAGTAGTCATATGCTGAAAAACCGTGTCAGCGCTTAGAACAATCAAAGAAACTGCTGTAGATTGTATCTTGAAAACTGACGGATTATTTTTTTTAAATTATGCTGTGAGCTCAGTTTGAAACGATGATTGTTCAATTGCAATCGTCATGTATCAGATTTTACCAACAGCTAATTTGGACAGAACGGAGCGTGACTTTCTGAATGCAGTGAGAAATGGGTGCGACGGGCTGGTTAAGCGATACTATCACCAAGGTTAGTTTTTCACAATTGTTTTTTGCAATTATTTTACAAATGTTCTCCAATATTTCAGAATTTTTTCAAAATTAATTTTCACATTATTTCAGAACACTTCACAATAATTTTCACAATTATTTCAGAATTAATTAGCAATTAACTTTCACAGTTATTTCAGATTCATTTCACAAAAAAATTTCACAAATATTTCAAAGTGTTGATAAAGTCGTCTCGAACGATCAAAATCAATCAAAAATGGAACGCTTACCTATCTTTTTAAAATTTGCTCGTTTGGAAAACTGAAAAAAATTAACTGAAATAATAAAACAGTCCTGATGTTATAAGTTAGCCGATTTTTTTGCGCGTTTTATAAACCGAGATCTCGAAAATTTTTATAATTGGTTGATAGGTTGAAAAAAGTGAAATGAGTCTTACATAGTTTCGCAATCTTGACATTTCAGGAGTGAACATAAGGTGCCGAACGACTGATTCTGAAACTCTCGACTCGTACGAGGCGAAAGCGGGAATGACAGCTGTGCACCTGGCCGCTTGGTATGGCCACGACTTCCTTGTCAACTTCCTCGTGGACCGAGGCTGTCCCGTAGACTCCGAGGACTTCTCGGGATTCCGACCGATACACTTCGCGTGTGCTCAGGAAAGTTTGTTGATTATGTCTCAAATGACTTGAACATCGATGAAATAGAGATATTTTAAACTGATATAAAAATTCAAGTTCTCTCAATATAGATAAATTCTAGATCGTCTGCGTACTGTATTGAAATCAAACTGAAAGTCAAGTCGTACGAAAAAAGTTGATGCAAATACGTTAGTACAGGTCTAATGGAAAATAAGCAAAAACCGCTTTCCCCAAGCCTATTAACAAAAAATAAAGTCCCATAATATTACGATTTTTGTCATATGAGGGGGAGGGGGGAGGCTGTAAAATGCTGGTGGGACTATGATGGGAGAAAGCTGAAATATATTTTTTTTATTCATGCCAATTGGGATGATTGTGATTTGAGACCTAATGCATAGGGTAGACATTCGGCCTTCGAGGCTCTTGTGAAGAAGGGGGCCAATTGTGTGGGGGCGGCCAAAGATAGCTGGACATGTTTGCACTACGCGGCTCAGAGGGGTGATGAAGACATCGCCAAAACATTACTTTCCAAGGTCAGTTCAAATCAAAGTTTTGTTTTTTATTGAGCAACACGTTTTAGAGAATAAGTAAGCTGAAATTGAGTTCAATTGTTTCTAAGTTTGAGCAAACATTTTTTTGGCTCTTAAGTCGTCTTGTAACACCCTCTCCGATATTTGATTTCTACCACAAAAAATTAGCGTTACACCGCGTAAAAAGATAATTCAGTCTGGCGAAGCCTCAATCGTGTTCAAACGAAATGCAAACATTTTCTCAGTATCGAGAAAAACAGGTTTTGAATTTTGATCATATCCATCTTTGAAAGTTTTGCCGCAATTTAAAAGTTTTAATGCTTTCATTATATGATGTGTGTAAGATGACATTAAGTCAATTAAGGGCGTTTCCTAAGCATTGTAAATGCAAAACCGTCCAACCTTCAGTGACTCTAGTTTTGAGTAAGCCAAGGTTTGTCACTTAGGTTCGGTTACGAACATAACCCAAAATTTAAATAAATTCAATTAAAAAAACCAAGTTTTTGAGTTAATGGAAAATTTTTGAAAACAATTTCCCCATTTATGAAAAATCAATCATCATAGACCTTCATGTAATTTTCTGTGCTTATGGTATTGCAAAACTAATGTATTACTAGCATTTTCCATATAGTTAAGTAATTAACGCGGGGATTAAGTAACTAAGTAACTTATTAAACATCTAAAATAAGTGAATTAGCATAAACAGAACGAGGCCAAATTTCTTTTTGTGAATTGTTGAAGGTTTTCGGTTATAATTTGTAAATTTAATTTTGTTTTCGATTGAGAAATAAATGCATGTCATTCAGTAGCGGATTCAAAAGGGAGGGAGTGGGCGGCCCGATTCAGATAAAAGGCCCCTTTTGGTCTTTTTTTTGGTTGACCAACCCTTAAATTTTTCTAAAAGCGCCATTTGCGTCTATGCATAAAATTTCTGAGCGGATTGTGCCAAAAAATGGGACTTCTTTGTCTCATTATTCCAAACAAAATTTAAAGACAATTTTTGACCTGTTTATCAAAAAAATTTCTGCTGCTCGAAAATTGATGAAAAAAGATTTTCTTTATTTTGGGAGAACTTTGAGATCTCGGAATACGAAATTGGTCTATTAAAACAACGTGGTCAAACCTTTCGAAAAAAAATCAAAAACCGCCCAAATGAAAATCAGCAAATTAAGGGCGCTTGATCTGGTTAGCTGAAATAAATCTACTGGGAAATTATTACATCATTAATTCACTAATAATTAGTCAAGTCATTAGCCTCATAGTTCCCGGAAAGCCAAAAAGATTTTTTTTGATCTCGGATAGCCGACAAAAATAAATGTAAATTGAAGCAATTTATCAAAAGTGCAAAACTATACAAGCAATGCAATTCTTACGCATAAATAGTATGATCAGCCACACTAACATTTAATGCCTTGAAACTTTTGGGATATTCTGGAAGGAATTTCTTTCGGCTATCCGGGAATGCGTCTCCGTGGTACGGTGGCGTGTCACAGAGCCAAATACCCGGATAGCCGAAAAAAATTCCCCGCCCTTAATTAAATTATAGACAATCAAAATACAAAAATTGTCTTATGAGGTAATGCGAGGGGTTGCTTTAAGAACGAAAAAAAAATCGATCGATATTTCTTAAGATCGCCGTTTTTTTTATCTATTCCGAAAAGCTATATAGATCTGAATTTCAACAAAATTTTCTCCGACAGGCAATTATATGGCGGTTTTGTACATCTTTAGTTAGTTATTAACAAAAAAATTTCAGTGTATTCAGCAATCCGGGAAGGCGACTCCGTGTTTTAATTGGATAAGACACAGTTTGAGTTGAGCTTTTTTGGTTTACCTTAATCTCCCCATAGGTTCCGTCTCCATTGTCTCCGAAGTCGTCTTGAATGTGCGCCTTGTTTGTCATTCTCGAAAGCTACAGACGAAGTATTTGTCGGCTTTATTGTTTTACTTTGCTGAAGAAAGTTCTTTTTCTGCTGTGTTGTAGGCTGAGCGTTTTCACTCCAGATTGTGTTGTTCAAAAAAAATTTTTTGCTTCTTTTTTCAATCTTTGGCTTCTTTTCTACAATATTTTGAGCTGTGGTGACAGAGTAAATTGATACACGTAATAAAACAGCCAATTAATCGACAAAGTTTTGTTTTTTACTGAGCAACACGTTTTAGAGAATAAGTAAGCTGAAATTGAGTTCAATTGTTTCTAAGCTTGAGCAAACATTCTTTTGGCTCTTAAGTCGTCTTGTAACACCCTCTCCGATATTTGATTTCTACCACAAAAAAAATTAGCGTTACACCGCGTAAAAAGATAATTCAGTCTGGCGAAGCCTCAATCGTGTTCAAACGAAATGTAAACATTTTCTCAGTATCGAGAAAAACAGGTTTTGATTTTTTGGGTTTAGTCTAATTTCAAACGTTTATTAGAACGCACATGTGAGTTAAAAAATCACAATCCAAAAAATTTTCCGCGAAACATAACTTTCATTCGTTTTTACTCATCTTCGACAAAAACTGTGCCTAAGTTACTAAAACTATCAAATATGCCATAGTCCCAAAATTCTAGGCTTTCGATTATCACAACACGGACAAAAACTGACACAATATAAACACAGACTGATGCAAGCCTTATTGTGTGCGTATTTTGCCTTCAGAAGTTGATAGAATCGTTTTTTTTTCTTACAAGGGCGGCCATCCTGACGGAAAGTCAAATTTCACCCTGCACGTAGTCTCGCTCTAAGCTTAACGAAATCGACACATCATTGTGTCGATCTGAAGTCTTGGCACAACCACCCAAGACGACCCACGATCAACGAGACCCATCTTTTAAACAAAGAAACGATATTCTTCTCTCTGTCCAAACAGCTACATAGTACATCTCTCCTCTTTTCATGAAGTCACTGCTCGAAGTTCAAAAAGAAATCTACTTCACCGTCCTTCGCTACATTCAACAAAAAAAATTAAAAACTCTCTAAACGCCGGGTCAATTGAACCAGTTCTAAACTAGTATTTATACACCAATTATATGATTGATAAAATTATCATATTAAAATATTACTAAATAACCAATCATATTCCATCTCTAACATTGACACTTTTTTGTAAGTGCTGAAACTACTTGTAGTTTCAGCACCAGAACAATTTGAATAAATATTGAACTACAGTTGTTCACCTTCTGATTAAACTCAAAGAACTAACTCGCAAAAACCAGTATACACTAGATCCATTGAGACCAGGAGATATAAGAGTAAGATTAAGATTGGTATTAGACTAAGAAGTTGCACGAACCTATGCGGCCGAAAATAGAATACCGTGTCGAACAGACGGTTTACCTTATCTGAAATTGAGTACAGTAGACAATACATTACTCAATGGAATGCGGTGAAAAAGTACTTACAGACACAAGTAAGTAGAATGAATCAGAATGCAATTCAGGGTTTCTGAGAAAAATAAACGTCAATGAAACAGGAGTTGGCAGGAATACAGTTCTGACTTAAAGTAACCTCACAAAACTAACAAAATTTGAAAATTAAACATTTTTTTCTCAATTTGGTTTAAAGTTAGACAAAAAAAGATAACCAAAAGATGCTTCGAATTTTACCAGATTTAATATGCTGCACTTTTCCCGCAAAATTTCCAACCAATGCTTTACCTCAAAATGGGTCTTTTTGACTGTTTTTAATCAATCAAGGATTACGCTGAAACTACTTTGTTAATGGATGAGAAAACTAAATCACAAGAAGCCTCTTACATATCCCAACAGTTTTTTCTATCACAAGAAGCCCTTACATATTCCAACAGTTTTCTCTTCTGGTAAAATTCTAAGCAACTTTTGTTATCTTCTCTTTTTTATCTAAATTTAATCAAAATTTAGCAAAAACACGTTCAAAAACCGCGTCGTTAGAATCAGCACTGTACCCGCATCCATCTTAGGCGTAATTAATCGATTATAACGGATTATTATGATGATTTTGACAGTTATATATAATTATAATTACCAAAATTAGGTCCTTAAGGGATTTATAATTGATTATACTCGTGATGTTTTCCATGAGATTATAATCTATTATAGTCGATTATAATTGATTATAGTTCTTACTGAAAACCTTTAAAATCAAATATAATCGATTTTAATTGAATATATTCGATTATAATCTCTAATTTTGCCGAAAACTCCCTACACTTGAATTATATTTGATTGATTAGAAAATTGATTGAATTGATTTTTCTCATTTTTCATAGGAACCAACGTCTACAAAAAGCATACAATATAAACATTTTAGATGCAACTTCGAAGACAAATTGGACAAAATAAAAAGTTTAAATCAATTATATCAATTGTATCGAAAAATAGACAAGTAAATAGTCGATTATAATCGATTATAATGGATTCTAATTAATTATAATTTGATTTTGAAAAAGAGAGATTATAATCGATTATTAATTGATTAAAATCGATTGTTTCCCAATTTTAGTGAGATTGGTACTGGAATCGTAATATAATCGATTATTAACGCTTGAAACTGGAGGCGGGTAAGAATCAGTTGCAAGAAAAACGCATTGTAAAAATCTGCACCGTACAAACGACTGGTTGTGTACAACTGCAGCTGTGATTTCGTGACTGCAACTGCAAAAAATTAATTAAAAAATTGCTAATTAAGACGAGCTTGGATAAACGGACAAAATTGTATGGGACATTAAGAGGACAAAGTGATCTGAAATGATTAACACTATGAGTTTTTGATCAGATATCGGGTCTTTTTATAGCCGGATCTTTTTGGTTCGGACTTTGAGTTTCTGCAAAAATGGTTTGAAGGTTTGAAATTAAAATTTCATAGCATATCACCACGCTTTAACTTTAGGCCATGTTCAAACAATAATAACCTGTAATAAACGTCTAGGTAACTTTTCGTCTCAATACAACTCAAAATGGAGAATCGTGATCATGTGACAAACTGTAGAAATGGTTTGGTTAAACGTAGCATTAAGTAGACAACCGCGCCAGCAGAAATTCAAGGACTTAGATTTAAATGAGAAAGCAGTGGAAGTTTGCAAAAACACACCATATTAATCCACGAAAAATCTGAACATCTTTGTTTTTCATAACATTGTCTCAAACATCAACTGAAACTGAACAGACTTCAATTGAAAAAGTAAATTTTGAACAGTTTTGAAAAGTTTTGCAAGAGCACATTTCATCTTTTTTCAGCCAACCAGAATTCAATTTTGCAAAATTTGTCTGCTTCCTGACCTGTCTGCTTACCCGGTTTTCAACTTACTAGCCGCACACCAGCAAAAATTCAGAACAGGATAAAAGAATTTAAAATATGTATTACCGATCGGAACAAGCTGAAAAGCGGTGCCGAGAACAAGCTTTAACTGTCGACAGGTGGCGTCCATCATGCTTGAGGGACCGAATGCTTAAAATAATTTAAGCTTACTTTGAGCCAATCAGAATTGAGTATTCAAAAATTGAAAGTAAAGCGCGAAAATCTCAAACTAAGATAATAAATCTAGGCCATTAGTGTTAATACTGACCGATTAGATGAGTTTTCAAATTTTGCTGAATTGAAGGCGGATTGGAACTAATTTAATATTCCAAAGATACCAATTTACGAAAAATGGCAAAAAAAATTATTTGATCTGCACGAAATGTACAGCTTAAAACAATTTTGGTTAATATTGATTTCTTTTTTGTGGGAAAGGCATTTAGCCAATAAGAACGTTTAGCGATTTTGATTGGTTGAAATTTTTCAAACATTCGGTCCTTCAAGCATAAGAACCCTTCCCCTGTCCCATCGGTGCCGCTTTTCAGCAAAAATTTTATGTGTTCCTGTGGAATGTCTCATAGGCGAAAGACAAAGGACGGAAAAAAATTCAGCCTCTGAGTTTTCAGCATTCCAAATTTGGAAGAAAGCATTAATATTAAGCATTTCCATGGACTTATTTTTACTATTAGCCGAAAAAACATACGGCAGAAATATGTAAGAAATTCAAATTGTCATTGACCGCCGGCGAATTGGAACAAAATATTTATTTGAGGGTTTTCGTAAAAAAAAGAAACAAAACATTGCATTGCTTCATCTAAATCTTTTTAATTGAGAAGCAATTGATTCATTTTATTATTTCATTTATGATTCATTTGTATAAACTTAAACACCAAAACATTAATAAAATCAGCCTGGGTTTCAAGGCAATCATAAAAGCCAACAGTACAGCTAACTAAAAAATAATTTCATTTCAATAATTTCGGCCCGAACTGGAATATTTTTACTCGTTTCGGCGTTTAGTTTGAGCCAAAATTGTCTATTCCTGCCAATGATGGCGAGACTGAATTGTGGAAAATTGATTTCAGCATATCAGAATTGAGTGTTCAAAAATCCTAAGTAAATCACGAACATTTAAAATAAGGAAATTAAACCCTAGTCATCCAAATTAAAGTTGGAAAATCGCAAATCGAGCGGCTACCTGCATTTTTAAGTACCGTCAAATGAACGACGCATTGAACTTAAGTTATTAGTTAGAGGATAACTTCTTTTTAACATTGCTGATCGGTTGAAAGTGTAGTTTTTTCCACTTTGTAATAGCGGGGGATACTAATAATAGGTGTTCTACAATCCCGTAAGAATTATGTTGATGGTCAGACTAAATCGGCCGATCAATGGATTACACAACAACGCCCCCCTTTGTTAAACTCTCTTCGGCTCTACTTTATCCTTTATAGCTAGATCAGCATATCGTGGGCTCAATGGGTAAATTCTTCTTCAATCACAGAGGAGACAAAAAGTAATTTACAATACCTTTAATGAGCTAACTACTAATAACTACTTCTATAAAAAGCCCGCTTCTCGTTTGGTTCATTCGCTCGTCGGTCCTCGCTTGACCCAATGCCAGAATCGCCAACGATAACCAACTCTCGAGCGCAACTCGCTCACACAACCGGTACTAAACTCGGGTCCAAATCAGCCAAACTAACGAACTAACTAGGATACACTACTAGCCTCGCTTCAAGCAATAGCGTCCTCCGCGGACAAACTATTCCTCTTGGCTTGCTCAATCGTTCTCACTCTAACCGAGAACATAACTACTCTTAAAAGTAGTTATCACTGTTCTCTAACTATTCTGACTGAGAACCAACTACTCTCAATAGTATTTCAAAATGTTCTCTCTACTCTGACCGAGAACCAGCTACTCTCAATAGTAGCCTCAAAATGTTCTGCGTAAGGGTAGGCTTTTTGTTGATCCCTAAATGTTGTTCTATTTGAGTCTTAGTTATAGTTAGAGTTACGTCGTCCCTGCAAGCTCTAACTAAGTTCTGCAAATATCAAGTCCAATTTCACCTCCGAACCAAATTATGTTTAACTAACCAATCTTCCCAAGGTTTCTATTTAATTATCCCATTAAGGTTCCAACCACCCAGGGGTAGGTGAAGACCCTTTTTATGGATTGCTAACTCACCTTCTAGCTATCAGGGAAACGTAATTCGCTTATTCGGGGTCTAATTGTGCCAAAACATAAAACCACCTCCGGGGAGCTAAGTAAATAACCTTTATATTCGTACTATTTAGGAGACCTATTTCCCATGCTATGCCTCTGTTACTGCTAATTTCCTCTGGGACAACTTTTCTTTTACCCGGACTGATATTCTTTATTAGCGCATTCGCCAAGTTAAGTTGAACCCAATGTTTGCCAAATTCACTTTAATTGACTCCACTAATGCAATCCTACAATGTATAAGTTATATCTCTTTCAGTTTCTCAGTTTTTTTTCCAATAGGTAAGTTCTATCCCAATTATAATTATGTTGAACAAGTCTCATTCCCAAGGGTTGGGGTTGAATGAATACGCCACTTTCCGAAATCAATCCCAAGTTTTTCTATACAATTTTGGTCCTAAACGCCCAAAGGTTATTTAGAGGTCACTCCGGGATCACACAGGGTCAATCTTCGATAGTCAGTTTAGGAATCCCATAAGGGTCCTACCTATCAAGTTTCATTAATATCCCATCGATAACTCCCAAGTTATCCCATTTCCATTTCCCATTATCAATTTTCCCTTATGGGATTCCTAAACTGAATATAGAAGATTAACCCTAAGTGACCCCGGAGTGACCTCTAAATAACCTTTGGGCGTTTAGGACCAAATTTGTATAGAAAAATATGGGATTGATTTCGGAAAGTGGCGTATTCATTCAACCCCAACCCTTGGGAATGAGACTTGGTCAACATAATTATAATTGGGAGAGAACTTGCCTATTGGGAAATAAATTAGAAACTGAAAGAGGTATAACTTAGACATTGTAGGATTGAATTAGTGGAGTCAATTAAAGTGAATTTGGCAAACATTGGGTTCAACCTAACTTGGCGAATGCGCTAATAAAAGAATATCAGTCCCGGTATAAGAAAAGTTGTCCCAGAGGAAATTAGCAGTAACAGAGTCATAGCATGGGAAATAGGTCTCCTAAATAGTACGAACATAAAGGTTACTTACTTAGCTCCCCAGAGGTGGTTTTTGTTTTGGCACAATTCGACCCCGAATAAGCGAATTACGTTTCTCTGATAGCTAGAAGGTGGGAAATGAAATAGAGTATAGATCGGGATTTTAGATGTTTAGGGTGAGTTATCAATTTTCCCTGGAAAAGGCTATTAAAACCGGAAGAAGACGCCGGAAGGGTTTTAATCACCAGGGGTCTTTCTCCGGGGTGAGTTGTAGTATCTGATGCCGCCATAAAACCGATATGCCTTCGCTCTTTATTTTGCGCAAATTGCTTACTTCTGGTTTAAGGGGTGGTCTTCCAAAGTGCTAATAACTTCCGGTTCAACCGCTAGATTTCGCTCAAATTATATTACCCGGTGCACCCCGGTGGTACCTATACTACCCTAAGGTTTTAGCTCCCTGTATTCAGTGGGGCCGAGAAACGACTCCCGGAAGTCGGGGTTGGGGACTGTTTGCATAGGGCATAGCACCGGAAGTAGGGGTCCAGGGGACCTGGGGTTCCAAATTTAAGCTTCCCTCAGCTAGGTCTATAACATACTTTGGTTCCATTCCAACCGCTAATTACTCAGTTCTGATAGGGCCATTTGCACTTCCGGGAGCCGTTATCACTTGGGGCTGGGGGGGGTTCATCAAAGGGTTTGGATTTTTGCATGCCCGTGTCAAATCATTTCTAGTATCCGTCCCATGATAAAGCTAGCCCCGATAATTTCCATTCGCGGGAGGGGGTTTGCAAAACCGGTATTGTTTTGAAATTCTGCTTAGTCTTTGCTTGTTTTGGTCGATTTTGCAACTTAACCAGTTGTTTACGTTGCTACTTAGCTCTATTGACTAAACAATCTCAATAGTACGCGCTCCACATTAGCTTTACATAATATTCTATTGACTTAATACATTCACCAATATGGACTACCAAACCTATAATGAAACTCTTGCGTACCATTAGGCCAATCCACAAGGTCGAGAGGTCCTCCCCCCTAATTTAAATGCAGCAAACGGGGAAGTTTTCCGCCGGAAAGCTTCTACATTCACTTTCAGGCGACAAAAGTTATATCGAGACGGGCAGGTCGTTTTACACGACCGGAACAATGTCGACTCAGCATTATAAGAAGTACACGAGGTCAGTTTAAGGCATCGAGGATGCTATCACCAATTGGAGCCGGAAGTCCGCACGAAGCACGGTAAACACTGTCGGGCCCTTTGCATTGACTGCGAGGTTTGTGCCAAAAACCGCAGGACAATTGTTAGTGACGGACCGATGATTCACTTGTCGGCGGAGACGCGAGTCTGCATTTGGCCAAGGTTGGGGTTGGAGATAGGAAGCAACACTGTTATAACGGAAATAGACCCCTTCCGATACGAGCCAGTAGTAATGTTGCAGCTGAAGGGGGGGGGGGGGTGCGCGGCTGACCCCATGTATTAAGATACGTTATAGATTTCGGGTTTTCAAGTCAGCCTCGCTATGTATTAGGATTGGGTATAGAGTCTACAATGTATAAAGATAGGGAATACCGATGCTAAGGTTTCATGGTTTGTGTGATGGTAAGATGATGGTAGGAAAAACGATTTTTTTTTTTGAATTTTGTGTGGAAATGTCTAGTTTTTTTGCATAAATTTCGCCGCCCGTTATCCAATTATTACATATCAAGGGTTAGATACCTGTAGAACGTAGCATTAAGGTTATCATTTTTTTTCTTGTTACCCACTAAGTCAATGGTAAGAGTTTATAGGTAAAAGTTGAGATATTTCATCAAAAAAAAACTTCAAAACACGATAAGATTAGCTACAATTCGACATTTTAACTACTTTATTGGATACTCCTACTTTCGATCCACTTGAAGCAATGCTGAATACTACTGAAAAAAGTCAAGTTTTTGGAAAAAAAGATCGCAAAAATATGGATTTTTCCACAGTTTTCAGTCAAAACATTACAATATGATAAAATGTACCCTAATGTGAGCTCAGAAGCAGGTTATATAATGTTCTGAATATCAGAGGTAAAGCTCATAATTGCTTCAAACATACTGAAACGTTGAAAAACTCAAATTTTATTGGAAACGTTTCAAAAATTTGAAGTATTTGGAAAAAGTTGCAAAAATCTCATAGTTTTGGTTATTTTTTGTTGCTTCCGATCAAGTGAAACAAAATAAGTACGCACTAAGCTCAATTTGTTTTTTAAACGGCATCAGAGACAATGATTCGAAATAATTTGAATACATTTTTAGATTTTTCCAAAATTTTCACACAAAATATTGAAATACGAAAAATTTTAGCTTGATTTGAGCTACAAAGCGGGTTATAAAATGCACTCAACATTAACAAGGAAGCTCATAATAGCTGAATCAATAATGGAACTCCCGATTGCTCGGGAAAATAGTGAAATGAATCGTTATTTTTGAGAAAGTAAAAAAAAAATCAATCAAGTCTATCAAAATTTTTCCATTTTCAACCATTTTTTTGGGTAATTAACTGATTTTTTGTCCAATTCAGGGAGATTTGACATAGGAATCTCAATACAATTGAACATTAAGAGGAATATTCTACAAAATTTTTAGATCAAACTCCATGATTTAACACCTCCTCACTTTTTTCTCAATTATTAACCCAAATTTGTTTAAAAAAATTCAAATTTTTGAGAACTTTTTCACGTTAATAGTAGAAAACCTCAGATCAATGATAAAAAATGAACAAGTAACTGCTAAAATTGACTAAATATGGGATAGATTTTATTTTTAAAAATTGTTCGATATTGGATCAAACTCAACAAAATCTTCTTCATAACTGATCATTATCTCTCTGTTGCTTCTGCAACATAATTTTCATGATTTTCTGTAGAAATGTTCTATCTTTCAAGATTAACTTTGTTTTCTGCTTAATACATCTTTTCGCTATTGAACTCAATTTGCAAGAAAAGCTAGTCAGAATTGGAGAGTTTAGGAGGAAAAAAGTATCAATTGATCGAACAATTTGCAGGTAGAGATGAAATTAGAACTGATAACGTCTGACTATTACAAAAAAAGTTGTAAACATCTTCCTTAAGGTTCCCTAGTTCAGTTACTACAGGAAACTAATTAAGCAAAATTTTCTTGCAAAATATTTATTAAATCGCTTTTATTCTTAATTTATGACGGAAGTTGTCTCAAAATTATCCAAGTGAGAAAGAATTGGTGCTAATTAAATCATTGACAAACATGTGTAAAAATGAGAACATAAATGTGTATTATTACGATTTAAGAACAAATTAAGAGCAGCTCTGTTAGTTATAATCTGAAAATTTCCGGAAATACGCAAGGGAACTTAATTCCTATCATCTACAATATCCAAAAACTTCTAAAAGAGCGCGTCTCAAAAAATTGACTTAGCAAAGGAAATCAAAGTGCTAACTGGAACAATTGTATAATTTCCGATTTGTATCAAGCAAAAAACTCTATGGTGAAAAATAATGAAACGTACATCTTGAAAGCAAGTTTTTGAATAATGCTTCATGTATTTTCCTCCAGAAGTTGTCGGATTGGCATCACTTTACAAAAATTATCCTCACAACTTCTAATTTTTCACATAAAATTACCTTATATATCAAATGATAACAAATTTGTCTATTGAATTAGACACAATTACAAATTTTTGAGACTTTTTTGTCAGATTTTTCCTCAAGATATACTTTATGAGCTGAATTTAAGTAAAATTATCTCCAAGTTCCTAGTGATTTAAATTGAGTTTCTGTCTCATTTCAGGTTTTTCTCAGTTTTTGCTTCAATGTTTTAATGATTTTCTCAAACTGATCGTTTTTTATTGCTGTTTCAATTCTGATTTACTATTAAAAAAACTAAATTTTGGATGGAGAATGATGTATATTATTATCTTGAAATTTTCAAAGGTTAGCACAAACATACAATTTTTCATCTTTTCCAGGTCAGATATCAATTTTTTTTTCTGAAATTGTCAAAAAAAACAGTAGAAAACTATAATTTTTAAAAAATCAACCTGCATTATCTGCTTAATAAGCGCACTACTCTATGAACAAAATAACAATAACTAAACAGGGAAAACTTTAAGAGGGCAAATAGGCAAAACCTTTCAATTAGTCGATGTTTTATAAATATCCAGTTTTTCTACAATCTCAACAAATTCTTAAGCAATCATTAGCATATTTTATTCACTTTTATTACAAAGTTATCACAACAGAAACTCCGAAAGCATGCAACCAATAGAGTTTTTAATGTAGATAAAATATTTTCGGATCGACTTTCATGGAAATTTTTACGACAATTTGGAGTCGATTTTTGCTGTCTGTATTTTTTCTAGTTTATCTGAATTTATCTGAATTACAATCTGAAATACAATCACAATTGTATTTCAGACTCAGTAAAAGCTAATATTCATAGTAATTTGTCCTAACTTTTTAATTAAAAAATAATAAATTTACCTTCTCTTGGAATGTGTTTAGAGACTGCTGAGCACATTATTTGACATTATGTTGACAATGCTTCTTCTTGAAATGATTAGTGAGTTCCTTGCTGCTATAAGTATAAAAGTTACAGTTCGAGCACTTTAAAACACCACAGGTTCTACAATGTTTTGACGCATCTCTACGTGTGTATTCTCTGCAACATTCAAGACAAGCAACTCATTCATTTCTATTCAGCGACGGCATTTCGTTAAATAAAAACGAACTTGAGAATATATGGGAGATTTAGAATTTCCCAAATTTTTACATAAAAACTGTTGAAAAAATTATTAAATAAAATTAAAATGAAATAAAAGTAAATAAAAACAGCAAGTTTCTTAAACAATTGTTTTTAACGTAAAAGAAAATCAGAATGGATATGATCATATTCGGCCAAGATTAAAAAATTCATCCAACCTAAGCATAAAGTTTTCGAAAAAATCAACCAATCAGAATCGAGCATTACTTATAAGAATATTTTTATCTTTTTTGTTAACAACCAATCAGAACCGAGCATTCCTTCACAGGTAATATTTGCAACATTAACCAAACAGAATGAAGTATTCTTAGATTTTAAGTTTTTTTGAATTTTTCCAACTAACCAACATTTTCGTTTAACACCAAAAAGAGATAAATGAGATTTCTTGTCTGGTTTATATTATTTTTTCGATACTCAATTCAAATTTTGAAACTTCGATCAAAATTTTTTTGATTTGTTCGATTTCTAACCAGTGAAAAAAGATAGTACCAAAAGATACATTTTTATCGTTTTTGGTTTATTGTAGTATAAACAACCGGAAGTCTATTAAATTTGAATAATTGATTTAAAGATATTCTGACAAACCTAGATTTTGTATTTGTATCGAATTCAAAACAGTAATCGAATTGATGTTCCTTATCTCCAATTTTTTGTTTCAGTGGCTCTTCCGTTGTTTTGTTTTTTACTGATCGGCCACTCAATCTGAGTTAAATCTTCTAAATAAAAACATAAAAACAAAAATTAAAACTAATACAATCTCCATCAAGGTCTTCACTCCACCACTTTTGTAGTTTTTTGCAGTAGTTCAATTTTAAAATCTGATAAATATCCATTTCAGATATTGAAAACTCTTTTGATAGAAATATTTTTCTTACTGAAATAAACGAAGAAACTTAAAAAACGGGAGAATATGGGTATTACTACGCACACGAAAACAATACTTTGTTGGAGAAATCGCATTTACTGTGCACAAAAACTGATTTGATTACAATCCGGGGAAAATTTGAAAATTTCCACCACTTTTGTAGTTTTTTGCAGTAGTTCAATTTTAAAATCTGATAAATATCCATTTCAGATACTGAAAACTCTTTTGATAGAAATATTTTTCTTACTGAAATAAACGGAGAAACTTACAAAACTCGAATTGTTTTAGCAATTTTACTGTATTTCGTAATAACAATCACCATAAAAACTTTTAACATTATTTAGAAAGTTGATGTAACCAATCAAAAACTCAACTCATGGTGAAAAAAATTGAAAGCAACCAATGAAAAACAGAAATTTAAAAAGAAATGATAAGGTTCTCAACTACATTCTTGTTTGTAAGTTTGTTCAAATAAGACAAAATTTACTTTATTTGAGATAAAAAATGCAATTAAAAAAGTTTTTCTGTAATTTTTTAAGCAATAACTAAAAACTAACTGATAATTGGTAAACATTTTACGTCAATTTGGGTTAAATTGTAAAATTTTCTGACTTTTCCTCAGATATCATAGCTCTAAATATACATTTCAGTGATAAAAAGTAGTTTTGAAGCAATATTCTTTCAATTATTAACTTCAGAAAACATCACAAAGCTTTACTGAGGTTTACAATTATCAACAAACATAAAGCCTTCCGATATTTGGGACAGTTCTTTGAATTCATTCAATTTTTAGTTGACATATGCAACTTGTTCCAAGTCTTCATTTTCCTTTGCAGTGAAGAGTCAAATCTGAATCTAGGGTGACTTGTTCACATTGTGCTTCTTGATTGAGTCACACACCCTCCTCATGTCGCTATTTCATATACTCTATTACAGATGTGGAGCTCCTGATCCATTGTTGATTCTTTACCAGATTTGGCTTCATATATAGGTGCGAATCCAGGATTTCCAGCATCGTGAATAACAGTGTTCCGAATTGTCGATATTGCTTCTCCTTCTTTTTCACTAAGATAGACTCGTTGTCCCAAATTGTTTATTTTTAATAGTTGAAAGCACGAATCAAAGTACATTATCCCCTTGCAGGATTTTTGGAACCAATCCTTTTTTGATTTTTTCAAAATTCATTATAGTTGGGACTATCAAAATTTCTCAAGTACAGTTTGAAGAGCAAACTGATCAGATGAGGAGAAGTGAGAGAATTGATTTTGAGGAGATTAAATGAAACGGGAAGTAAGCGTTATGAGTCATCTTGTTTTCCATATGTGGAAGTAGTACCAAATATGGAAGGACTTCCCTATATGGAAACTGCGTAAGCGTTACTACTACTATATAAATCCACCGTTTTCTGCAAAAATCATTTTTCTCAATGGATGCTGCTAAGTGTCAAGCTCTTCCCAGCTTTTACTCAGACTATAATAGTAAATCATTGTTTATTTCTGTTTCCAACGAAATTTACGAAAAATGCATAGTAACCCAAGATTTTTGCGTGTATACTCACGCTTCTTTCTGTTCCTTGGGAAGCTGCAATTTTTACTTAATTTTAATAGGAATATCTCTTAACCAATTTTTCAGAGATAAGACAAATATCAAAACATATATCCAGAAAAGGATTGTCTTTACACTTTGTAAAAACACAGATTCTTTTCAAGTATTGCCACATCAAGTGCGGATGTATTCAATTAGATTAGATGCGGAGTGCAGCATAACTTTCGATGGAAAGGATCTGAAAAAAAACCAAGCATATCAAGGAAATGACTTGTTCGGAAAAAGTTCAAAAATTTTTATTTAAGTTTTAATCGAAAACTTGCATCTACGCAATCTCTGAGCTCAGCATTTTTAGACAGAATTCGAAAAAATCAGTACTCAAAAATATGAATCTGATTTGTTCAAAATAATTGATTGTTTTATTGATGGTTATGGTATTGTAAAAAGTGAGCGTGTAAATTTTTCTGTTAAAATTTTGATTTTTTCTTCATAAAAATTTTGTCAAAATTGTTTTTATTTCTATTCAAATGCTTTTCAACGAATATTTCCATGTTACTTGTTTTCCATGATGCAAAAAGTAAGCACTTTTCAACAAATATGCGTATTTTTAAGAAAGTTTTTTTTACAGGACGCAACTTTTTTATATTCTAAAAAATATAAATATTTACAAAAAACCTAATTTCTTTTTTCTTATTGTTTAGAAGTTATCAGTATGGATGATTTCGAGTGCTTTTTCCTATTTTAATACATTGTTTTTCTGATATATTTTTTAAATCAATTTACATGCAAAAAAAGATTTTTTTTATGATCAAAATTAAAACACAGAAATTCATTTACTGTAATTATTAACAAAGCAAGAAAAATTTGAAAAAATTCTCCTTAAAAGGCAAAAGTATTCAATGAAATTTTTCCTAAATTGCGAGATTTTCTTTGTTTTTCTTAACAAGTGTGTCAAAAAAATAGATTTTTCTAACAAAAGTGCAAAAAATATTATAAAAGTTTTCGCAACTTGCAAAAACTGTAAAGATTTTTTTATCAAATATGCGAAATTTTTCAAGAAAGTTGCATGATGCAAGTTTTTTTCATGATTTTCAAAAAACATATGCAAAAACCAAAATTAATTTTTCTTATGCAAATGCAAAAATCGCAAAATATTTGCCAAAAAGTTTCAACCTTCTTGTTTTCGAGTGCTATTCCCTATCTTCATACATATTTTTGATCAACATGTATGCAAAACATAGATTTATTTATGATCACAAATAAAAACAAAGAAATTAACTTGTTTTAATTATTAACAGTGCAAGAAAAATTGTAAATTATTATTTTTTTTAAAAGCAAAAACATTTGATGAAATATTTCTTTATTTGCAAAGTTTTTCTTTGATTTTTTTAACAAGTATGCAAAAAGTGTTAAGAAAAACACTGCAATTTGCAAAAACGTGTGATGATGTTTTTATCATGTATGCAAAAATGTGATGTTCTTTTATCAAATCTGGAAAAAACTATCTGTAATTTTAGAAGAAGGCGAAAACGTTTTATTTGTTTTATCATCTTGCAAAAATTTTGTGTTTTGCAAAGTGCAAATTTTATATGTGCAAAAATGTAGTCCAAGGGTAGAGGAAATTGTCGAATGGTTGAGCCATATATCTAGAGTCAGGAGTTTCGTGGTAGTTCATTGCCACATGCTCAGCCACTTCCTGTATCATTTGCATTTCTCCAAGTTGGTTCTCTGTCATGGGTACTGTTTGTCGCACTCGGATTTATACTAAATCAGCCGAAAATTCTATCGAGAATCTAAGGTTGTTGTTTTGCACTGAGAAGATTACTTTGAGCAGTAAGTTGCGAGGGAAGTTGAATAAGTAAAAGATCCAGAGTAAAAACAAGACTTACAGCTGCGAGAGAAGTAGTTGACGGTGGTTGAATTGAATTTAAAATATTTAGAGCTGAGAGAGGAAGTAGTTGACGGTAGTTTAGTTAAAATTAAAACAATTTTAAGTTCGGAGAGAGGGGTACCTTCAATTCGAATGTGTGGGTTTAACCAATCAGAATAGATTTTCCTTATTTGGATTGTTGTCGTGTTTAATCAGATCTCAGTTTCCTTTTATTGAATCTTTATAGTAAAGTCGTGTCCAATCAAGTCGTTCCTTTTGTTCTTGTTGTCGTATCCAATCAGAGGAACCTTTAACGACTTAAATCTTCCAAATAAGTAAAAAATACAAAAACGCAATCGCAAAAACAAATGACCAAAAATTGTTTGCTGTAAACATAAGTAATATTGCCGATTTAAGTAACAAAAGAAGAAAAATTAATAAAAATAGCATCTCTGCAAGTCTTCTCATCAAGTTAATTGAATTTTATACAAAATCGATGAGGAATTGCTGATTTTTGAGTAGTCGAGCTCTTTGATTTTGATGTAAAATTGGGAGGATAGCTCAAAGTTGATGAATTTTCAAAGCAAATCTCTGGAACTCTGATTCCAAACCGAATCAAGCAAGACTTTGAGCTTTGAAAATCTTTAAAGAAATGAAGAAATGAAGAACTTTGCTGGGGATTTTTGACAAATTTGGGAGCTGGGTAGGGAATAAAAAAAGTCTTTGAAGTATTATCGTACGGCTTTTTTATTAACTTCAATTTTTCTAAAATAAATTATATTTCTTTTCTAGTTAGGTGTAACTCAGCAGTAAGATCATAGCTTTGGTGGGCAATATGTGGATCAGAAGTAAACTCTTTGAATGGATAAGTTTCCCTAAAGAGACCTTTATTTAGTCGGAGAACTCTATTTTGGACAAAAAAAACGTCCAGAAAATTGTGAAAAAAGTTAGAATCTATATCTATTTCATCAATAAGCAAATCACACGTAATTATTAATTTTTTCTTTAAGAGTAACTCGAGAAAATTTAAATGTTTTTCAAGTGACATGTTTCAAAAATGATTTTTTTTGATCCAAAGTTATGTCTAGATACCGTTTAGTTCTGATTGGTTGAAAGTTTATGGGAAATATCTAGAGTTTTTGAAGGAATGACGTAGGCGATGACGTCATTACCATAAAACGGAAAATGCGTTGGTGGTGACGTCATTGTTAGTATAATGACGCTTGTCTTTTTGGATTAAGTCATTAATTTTGTTTGCCAACCAGAAACAGTCAATTGAACTTTACTTCAAATTTTACAATTCGTTATTTCTCGAAATGAAAAAAGTAAGTTTTTTCATTCAACTGGTACTTTAAACTTTTAATTTTGGAACATCTCTAAAGTCCCAATTTTTTTTAGATAATGCCTGCTCTAAACCGAAATGAGAAAGTAAAGTGTGGAGATTATGGAAACATGTATGTTCGTCAACATGCAGCTCGACACAGCAAAAGTTGTCAAGCAGGGATTATTTTTTGTCCTGATTGTAAGTATTTCACTTACAATCAACAAAATATTAACTTTCGCCTGGCCAAGAAGCATGCTCCATCATCTTCCAAGCAATCAACGATTTGCTCATCTTGCGAAAAAGAGTTTTTGAGTTACTATTTGCTCCAAAAACATCGGGAAAAGCGCATGGAGCGAAACAACGGAAGCCAAGTGTTGCGGTGGCAGACTTGAACAAGATTGTGGAGGAGGAAGGGGAAGACGGAGAGAAAATCAAGGAGTAGAGTGCTTGTCAGTGTTTCCTTATGGATACTGAGATGGAAAATGGAAAACATAAGGTATTTAACTTTCAAATGTCAAAGTTAGATTCCAAGATTATCAACGAGAAGCTTGAAGAAGTCTTCAACAAGCTGAATTCCGCTGCAAAATCAATATCGCTCTCGGACTTGTTCTTTGTAATGTCAAAACGGGAGAATATGGTTATTGCTACGCACACGAAAACAATACTTTGTTGGAGAAATCGCATTTACTGTGCACAAAAACGGATTTGATTACAATCCAGGGAAAATTTGAAAATTTCCACCACTTTTGTAGTTTTTTGCAGTAGTTCAAATTTAAAATCTGATAAATATCCATTTCAGATATTGAAAACTCTTTTGATAGAAATATTTTTCTTACTGAAATAAAGGAAGAAACTTAAAAAACTCGAATTGTTTTATCATTTTTATTGTATTTCGTAATAACAATCACAATAAAAACTTTTGCCATTATTTAGAAAGTTGATGTAACCAATCAAAAACTCAACTCATGGTGAAAAAAAATTGAAAACAACCAATGAAAAACAGAAATTAAAAAAAATGATAAGGTTCTCAACTACATTCTTGTTTGTAAGTTTGTTCAAAAAAGACAAAATTTAATTTATTTGACATAAAAATGCAATTAAAAAAGTTTTTCTGTAATTTTTTAAGCAATAACTAAAAACTAACTGATAATTGGTAAACATTTTACGTCAATTTGAATTAAATTGTATAATTTTCTGACTTTTCCTCAGATATCATAGCTCTAAATATACATTTCAGTGATAAAAAGTAGTTTTGAAGCAATATTCTTTCAATTATTAACTTCAGAAAACATCACAAAGCTTTACTGAGGTTTACAATTATCAACAAACATAAAGCCTTCCGAATTTTGGGACAGTTCTTTGAATTCATTCAATTTTTAGTTGACATATGCAACTTGTTCCAAGTCTTCATTTTCCTTTGCAGTGAAGAGTCAAATCTGAATCTAGGGTGACTTGTTCACGTTGTGCTTCTTGATTGTGTCACACACCCTACTCATGTCGCTATTTCATATACTCTATTACAGATGTCGAGCTCCTGATCCATAGTTGATTCTTTACCAGATTTGGCTTCATATATAGGTGCGAGTCCAGGATTTCCAGCATCGTGAATAACATTGTTCCGGATTGTCGATATTGCTTCTCCTTCTTTTTCACTAAGAGCAAACTGATCAGATGAGGAGAAGTGAGAGAATTGATTTTGAGGAGATTAAATGAAACGGGAAGTAAGCGTTATGAGTCATCTTGTTTTCCATATGTGGAAGTAGTACCAAATAAGGAAGGACTTCCCTATGGATGTATTCATGTGCGGATGTATTCAATTAGATTAGATGCGGAGTGCAGCAAAACTTTTGATGGAAAGGATCTGAAAAAAACCAAGCATATCAAGGAAATGACTTGTTCGGAAAAAGTTCAAAAACTTTTATTTCAGTTTTAATCGAAAACTTGCATCTACGCAACCTCTGAGCTCAGCATTTTTAGACAGAATTCGAAAAAATCAGTACTCAAAAAAATGAATCTGATTTGTTCAAAATAATTGATTGTTTTATTGATGGTTATGGTTCTGTAAAAAGTGAGCGTGTAAATTTTTCTGTTAAAATTTTGATTTTTTCTTCATAAATATTTTGTCAAAATTGTTTTTATTTCTATTCAAATGCTTTTCAACGAATAAATTCATGTTACTTGTTTTCCATGATGCAAAAAGTAAGCACTTTTCAACAAATATGCGTATTTTTAAGAAAATTTTTTTTTACAGGACGCAACTTTTGTAAATATTTTAAAAAAACCTAACTTCTTTTTTCTTATTGTTTAGAAGTTATCAGTATGGATGTTTTCGAGTGCTTTTTCCTATTTTAATACATTGTTTTTCTGATATACTTTTTAAATCAATTTACATGCAAAAAAAGATTTTTTTTATGATCAAAATTAAAACACAGAAATTCATTTACTGTAATTATTAACAAAGCAAGAAAAATTTGAAAAAATTCTCCTTAAAATGCAAAAGTATTCAATGAAATTTTTCCTAAATTGCGAGATTTTCTTTGTTTTTCTTAACAAGTGTGTCAAAAAAATAGATTTTTCTAACAAAAGTGCAGAAAATATTATAAAAGTTTTCGCAACTTGCAAAAACTGTAAAGATTTTTTATCAAATATGCGAAATTTTTCAAGAAAGTTGCATGATGCAAGTTTTTTCATGATTTTCAAAAAACATATGCAAAAACCAAAAATAATTTTTCTTATGCAAATGCAAAAATCGCAAAATATATTTTTAAAAAACTTGTTAAATCCTTGCCAAAAAGTTTCAACCTTCTTGTTTTCGAGTGCTATTCCCTATCTTCATACATATTTTTGATCAACATGCATGCAAAACATAGATTTCTTTATGATCACAAATAAAAACAAAGAAATTAATTTGTTTTAAATATTAACAGTGCAAGAAAAATTGTAAATTATTATTTTTTTTAAAAGCAAAAACATTTGATGAAATATTTCTTAATTTGCAAAGTTTTCTTTGATTTTTTTAACAAGTATGCAAAAAGTGTTAAGAAAAACACTGCAATTTGCAAAAACGTGTGATGATGTTTTTATCATGTATGCAAAAATGTGATGTTTTTTTTATCAAATCTGGAAAAAACTATCTGTAATTTTAGAAGAAGGCGAAAACGTTTTATTTGTTTTATCATCTTGCAAAAATTTTGTGTTTTGCAAAGTGCAAATTTTATATGTGCAAAAATGTGTATGACAAACTTTTCCATTACATCTTTCCTTTTCTGTTTTTTCCTATTTCTTCGAAAAAAACTAGATGCAAAAAAAATTACAAAGCAGAAAATAACCAAATTGTTTACAAATCAAAGAGCTGTCAAGCAGCCGAGTTCTAAAAATTTTGCAAGTTTTCAATTGTGCGCAAAGCTGGTCTTGTCTCCATCATCGGTGGTTGTCTTGGTGGCTCGCTGACTGGAGTTCTTGGCTCTAAGAACCCTCAACCTCTTTGATGGTAATTGGGTTGTCGACAGATCCCTCTTCCCAAGGGAAGAGGAAATTGTCGAATGGTTGAGCCATATATCTAGAGTCAGGAGTTTCGTGGTACTTCATTGCCACATGCTCAGCCACTTTCTGTATCATTTGCATTTCTCCAAGTTGGTTCTCTGTCATGGGTACTGTTTGTCGCACTCGGATTTATACTAAATCAGCCGAAAATTCTATTTGCACTGAGAAGATTACTTTGAGCAGTAAGTTGCGAGGGAAGTTGAATAAGTAAAAGATCCAGAGTAAAAACAAGACTTACAGCTGCGAGAGAAGTAGTTGACGGTGGTTGAATTGAATTTAAAATATTTAGAGCTGAGAGAGGAGGTATTTGACGGTAGTTTAGTTAAAATTAAAATAATTTTAAGTTCGGAGAGAGGGGTACCTTCAATTCGAATGTGTGGGTTTAACCACTCAGAATAGATTTTCCTTAGTTGGATTGTTGTCGTGTTTAATCAGATCTCAGTTTCCTTTTATTGAATCTTTATAGAAAAGTCGTGCCAATCAAGTCGTTCCTTTTGTTCTTGTTGTCGTATCCAATCAGAGGAACCTTTAAGGACTTAAATCTTCCAAATAAGTAAAAAATACAAAAACGCAATCGCAAAAACAAATGACCAAAAGTTGTTTGCTGTAAACATAAGTAATATTAACGATTTAAGTAACAAAAGAAGGAAAATTAATAAAAATAGCATCTCTGCAAGTCTTCTCATCAAGTTAATTGAATTTTATATATAATCAATGAGGAATTGCTGATTTTTGAGTAGTCGAGCTCTTTGATTTTGATGTAAAATTGGGAGGATAGCTCAAAGTTGATGAATTTTCAAAGCAAATCTCTGGAACTCTGATTCCAAACCGAATCAAGCAAGACTTTGAGCTTTGAAAATCCTTAAAGAAATGAAGAAATGAAGAACTTTGCTGGGGATTTTCGACAAATTTGGGAGCTGGGTAGGGAACAAAAAGAGTCTTTGAAATATCATTGTACGACTTTTTTATTAACTTCAATTTTTCTAAAATAAACAAAGTTTCTTTTCTAGTTAGGTGTAACTCAGCAGTAAGATCATAGCTTTGGTAAGCAATATGTGGTTCAAAATTAAACTCTTTGAATGGATAAGTTTCCCTAAAGAGACCTTTATTTAGTCGGAGAACTTTGTTTTGGAAAACTTAAACGTCCATAAATTTGTGAAAAAAGTGCGAATGTACATCTATTTCATCAATAAATAAATCAAACATAATATTTAATTTTTTCTTGTAGAGTACCTCGAGAAAATTTAAATGTTTTTCAAGTGACATGTTTCAAAAATGATTTTTTTTATCCAAAGTTATGTCTAGACACCGTTTAGTTCTGATTGGTTGAAAGTTTTTGGGAAATATCTAGAGTTTTTGAACGAATGACGTAGGCGATGACGTCATTACCATAAAACGAAAAATGCGTTGGTGGTGACGTCATTGTTAGTATAATGACGCTTGTCTTTTTGGATTAAGTCATTAATTTTGTTTGCCAACCAGAAACAGTCAATTGAAGTTTACCTCAAATTTTACAATTCGTTATTTCTCGAAATGAAAAAAGTAAGTTTTTTCATTCAACTGGTACTTTAAACTTTTAATTTTGGAACATCTCTAAAGTCCCAATTTTTTTTAGATAATGCCTGCTCTAAACCGAAATGAGAAAGTAAAGTGTGGAGATTATGGAAACATGTATGTTCGTCAACATGCATCTCGACACAGCAAAAGTTGTCAAGCAGGGATTATTGTTTGTCCTGATTATAAGTATTTCACTTACAATCAAAAAAAATATTAACTATCGCGTGGCCAAGAAGCATGCTCCATCATCTTCCAAGCAATCAACGATTTGCTCATCTTGCGAAAAAGAGTTTTCGAGTTACAATTTGCTCCAAAAACATCGGGGAAAAGCGCATGGAGCGAAACAACGGAAGCCAAGTGTTGCGGTGGCAGACTTGAACAAAATTGTGGAGCAGTAAGGGGAAGACGGAGAGAAAATCAAGGAGTAGAGTGCTTGTCAGTGTTTCCTTGTGGATACTGAGATGGAAAATGGAAAGCATAAGGTATTTAACTTTCAAATGTCAAAGTTAGATTCCAAGATTATCAACGAGAAGCTTGAAGAAGTCTTCAACAAGCTGAATTCCGCTGCAAAATCAATATCGCTCACGGACTTGTTCTTCGTAATGTCAAAACATTTTACGTCAATTTGAATTAAATTGTATAATTTTCTGACTTTTCCTCAGATATCATAGCTCTAAATATACATTTCAGTGATAAAAAGTAGTTTTGAAGCAATATTCTTTCAATTATTAACTTCAGAAAACATCACAAAGCTTTACTGAGGTTTACAATTATCAACAAACATAAAGCCTTCCGAATTTTGGGACAGTTCTTTGAATTCATTCAAGTTTTAGTTGACATATGCAACTTGTTCCAAGTCTTCATTTTCCTTTGCAGTGAAGAGTCAAATCTGAATCTAGGGTGACTTGTTCACGTTGTGCTTCTTGATTGTGTCACACACCCTACTCATGTCGCTATTTCATATACTCTATTACAGATGTCGAGCTCCTGATCCATAGTTGATTCTTTACCAGATTTGGCTTCATATATAGGTGCGAGTCCAGGATTTCCAGCATCGTGAATAACATTGTTCCGGATTGTCGATATTGCTTCTCCTTCTTTTTCACTAAGAGCAAACTGATCAGATGAGGAGAAGTGAGAGAATTGATTTTGAGGAGATTAAATGAAACGGGAAGTAAGCGTTATGAGTCATCTCGTTTTCCATATGTGGAAGTAGTACCAAATAAGGAAGGACTTCCCTATGGATGTATTCATGTGCGGATGTATTCAATTAGATTAGATGCGGAGTGCAGCAAAACTTTTGATGGAAAGGATCTGAAAAAAACCAAGCATATCAAGGAAATGACTTGTTCGGAAAAAGTTCAAAAATTTTTATTTCAGTTTTAATCGAAAACTTGCATCTACGCAACCTCTGAGCTCAGCATTTTTAGACAGAATTCGAAAAAATCAGTACTCAAAAAAATGAATCTGATTTGTTCAAAATAATTGATTGCTTTATTGATGGTTATGGTTCTGTAAAAAGTGAGCGTGTAAATTTTTCTGTTAAAATTTTGATTTTTTCTTCATAAATATTTTGTCAAAATTGTTTTTATTTCTATTCAAATGCTTTTCAACGAATAAATCCATGTTAATTGTTTTCCATGATGCAAAAAGTAAGCACTTTTCAACAAATATGCGTATTTTTAAGAAAATTTTTTTTTACAGGACGCAACTTTTGTAAATATTTTAAAAAAACCTAACTTCTTTTTTCTTATTGTTTAGAAGTTATCAGTATGGATGTTTTCGAGTGCTTTTTCCTATTTTAATACATTGTTTTTCTGATATATTTTTTAAATCAATTTACATGCAAAAAAAGATTTTTTTTATGATCAAAATTAAAACACAGAAATTCATTTACTGTAATTATTAACAAAGCAAGAAAAATTTGAAAAAATTCTCCTTAAAATGCAAAAGTATTCAATGAAAATTTTCCTAAATTGCGAGATTTTCTTTGTTTTTCTTAACAAGTGTGTCAAAAAAATAGATTTTTCTAACAAAAGTGCAAAAAATATTATAAAAGTTTTCGCAACTTGCAAAAACTGTAAAGATTTTTTATCAAATATGCGAAATTTTTCAAGAAAGTTGCATGATGCAAGTTTTTTCATGATTTTCAAAAAACATATGCAAAAACCAAAATTAATTTTTCTTATGCAAATGCAAAAATCGCAAAATATTTTTGTAAAAAACTTGTTAAATCCTTGCCAAAAAGTTTCAACCTTCTTGTTTTCGAGTGCTATTCCCTATCTTCATACATATTTTTGATCAACATGCATGCAAAACATAGATTTCTTTATGATCACAAATAAAAACAAAGAAATTAATTTGTTTTAATTATTAACAGTGCAAGAAAAATTGTAAATTATTATTTTTTTTAAAAGCAAAAACATTTGAAGAAATATTTCTTAATTTGCAAAGTTTTTCTTTGATTTTTTTAACAAGTATGCAAAAAGTGTTAAGAAAAACACTGCAATTTGCAAAAACGTGTGATGATGTTTTTATCATGTATGCAAAAATGTGATGTTCTTTTATCAAATCTGGAAAAAACTATCTGTAATTTTAGAAGAAGGCGAAAACGTTTTATTTGTTTTATCATCTTGCAAAAATTTTGTGTTTTGCAAAGTGCAAATTTTATATGTGCAAAAATGTGTATGACAAACTTTTCCATTACATCTTTCCTTTTCTGTTTTTTCCTATTTCTTCGAAAAAGACTAGATGCAAAAAAAATTACAAAGCAGAAAATAACCAAATTGTTTACAAATCAAAGAGCTGTCAAGCAGCCGAGTTCTAAAAATTTTGCAAGTTTTCAATTGTGCGCAAAGCTGGTCTTGTCTCCATCATCGGTGGTTGTCTTGGTGGCTCGCTGACTGGAGTTCTTGGCTCTAAGAACCCTCAACCTCTTTGATGGTAATTGGGTTGTCGACAGATCCCTCTTCCCAAGGGAAGAGGAAATTGTCGAATGGTTGAGCCATATATCTAGAGTCAGGAGTTTCGTGGTACTTCATTGCCACATGCTCAGCCACTTTCTGTATCATTTGCATTTCTCCAAGTTGGTTCTCTGTCATGGGTACTGTTTGTCGCACTCGGATTTATACTAAATCAGCCGAAAATTCTATTTGCACTGAGAAGATTACTTTGAGCAGTAAGTTGCGAGGGAAGTTGAATAAGTAAAAGATCCAGAGTAAAAACAAGACTTACAGCTGCGAGAGAAGTAGTTGACGGTGGTTGAATTGAATTTAAAATATTTAGAGCTGAGAGAGGAGGTATTTGACGGTAGTTTAGTTAAAATTAAAATAATTTTAAGTTCGGAGAGAGGGGTACCTTCATTTCGAATGTGTGGGTTTAACCAATCAGAATAGATTTTCCTTAGTTGGATTGTTGTCGTGTTTAATCAGATCTCAGTTTCCTTTTATTGAATCTTTATAGAAAAGTCGTGTCCAATCAAGTCGTTCCTTTTGTTCTTGTTGTCGTATCCAATCAGAGGAACCTTTAAGGACTTAAATCTTCCAAATAAGTAAAAAATACAAAAACGCAATCGCAAAAACAAATGACCAAAAGTTGTTTGCTGTAAACATAAGTAATATTAACGATTTAAGTAACAAAAGAAGGAAAATTAATAAAAATAGCATCTCTGCAAGTCTTCTCATCAAGTTAATTGAATTTTATATATAATCAATGAGGAATTGCTGATTTTTGGGTAGTCGAGCTCTTTGATTTTGATGTAAAATTGGGAGGATAGCTCAAAGTTGATGAATTTTCAAAGCAAATCTCTGGAACTCTGATTCCAAACCGAATCAAGCAAGACTTTGAGCTTTGAAAATCCTTAAAGAAATGAAGAAATGAAGAACTTTGCTGGGGATTTTCGACAAATTTGGGAGCTGGGTAGGGAACAAAAAGAGTCTTTGAAGTATCATTGTACGACTTTTTTATTAACTTCAATTTTTCTAAAATAAACAAAGTTTCTTTTCTAGTTAGGTGTAACTCAGCAGTAAGATCATAGCTTTGGTAAGCAATATGTGGTTCAAAATTAAACTCTTTGAATGGGTAAGTTTCCCTAAAGAGACCTTTATTTAGTCGGAGAACTTTGTTTTGGAAAACATAAACGTCCATAAATTTGTGAAAAAAGTGCGAATGTACATCTATTTCATCAATAAATAAATCACACATAATATTTAATTTTTTCTTGTAGAGTACCTCGAGAAAATTTAAATGTTTTTCAAGTGACATGTTTCAAAAATGATTTTTTTTATCCAAAGTTATGTCTAGACACCGTTTAGTTCTGATTGGTTGAAAGTTTTTGGGAAATATCTAGAGTTTTTGAACGAATGACGTAGGCGATGACGTCATTACCATAAAACGAAAAATGCGTTGGTGGTGACGTCATTGTTAGTATAATGACGCTTGTCTTTTTGGATTAAGTCATTAATTTTGTTTGCCAACCAGAAACAGTCAATTGAAGTTTACCTCAAATTTTACAATTCGTTATTTCTCGAAATGAAAAAAGTAAGTTTTTTCATTCAACTGGTACTTTAAACTTTTAATTTTGGAACATCTCTAAAGTCCCAATTTTTTTTAGATAATGCCTGCTCTAAACCGAAATGAGAAAGTAAAGTGTGGAGATTATGGAAACATGTATGTTCGTCAACATGCATCTCGACACAGCAAAAGTTGTCAAGCAGGGATTATTGTTTGTCCTGATTTTAAGTATTTCACTTACAATCAAAAAAAATATTAACTATCGCGTGGCCAAGAAGCATGCTCCATCATCTTCCAAGCAATCAACGATTTGCTCATCTTGCGAAAAAGAGTTTTCGAGTTACAATTTGCTCCAAAAACATCGGGGAAAAGCGCCGGAGCGAAACAACGGAAGCCAAGTGTTGCGGTGGCAGACTTGAACAAAATTGTGGAGCAGGAAGGGGAAGACGGAGAGAAAATCAAGGAGTAGAGTGCTTGTCAGTGTTTCCTTGTGGATACTGAGATGGAAAATGGAAAGCATAAGGTATTTAACTTTCAAATGTCAAAGTTAGATTCCAAGATTATCAACGAGAAGCTTGAAGAAGTCTTCAACAAGCTGAATTCCGCTGCAAAATCAATATCGCTCACGGACTTGTTCTTCGTAATGTCAAAACGGGAGAATATGGGTATTACTACGCACACGAAAACAATACTTTGTTGGAGAAATCGCATTTACTGTGCACAAAAACGGATTTGATTACAATCCATGGAAAATTTGAAAATTTTAATATTGTGGAGCAATGCACACAATAACGTCAGAACACAAATTGGAGGTTCAAATTGATCAGCAAATGTTACTATTTTTGCTGTACTACTAAAAAAACATCCCAATGGGATGTCCAGATTCTGCATTGCCTGAACCTTTACTACAACATAGGCAAGTAAACTGTCTGTCTTTTATCGGACAAAGATAAACAGCCGTACAAAGATCATCTTTGCATTTTCCGTGCGTTCACATTGTATTTGCATGGCCAAAGTCACTTTGAAGTTCATACATCTCAGCTGTTTGAAGAGTTAATATCAAAATCTGGATACGATCCGAAAAAATTTCGCGGAGTTGCCAATGATGATATACTTTTTGTGGAGGAAACAAATGAACGTAACAAATTCATTTACGATTTTGATATTCAGGAAGGAGAATATGTTGAAAAAATTAGCCAGGCGAAGTATTGGAAAATTTGAAAGAACCGTAAAATTGTTCAAATTTAACAACCATATCATTCATGTGAATGATTTTGAATCTTTCTTCAAGTGTTTCCGATGTCCTAGCTCTGACTGTTTCTTCAACAGATCAGACAACCTCAACAGTCATCTTCTATTGTGTAAAGATAGAGTGCGACACATTTATCCAAAGAATGTATATACACTTCGAGAAACGCTGTTTGAAAAGTTGGAAGGTTTCAATATCACAGTTTCGAAGGGTAACACTCTAGTCAACAACCTTGCCATTTTCGACTTTGATTCGGTATGTGTTCCATCAGATGAACTGAATGCTACCCAAACAACAACCTGGATTGGAAAACACGTTCCAATTTCTATATCAATATCCTCGAACCTGATAGATGAACCAATTTTCTTTATAACAAGGATCCGCAAAAGCTTATTATCGATTTTGTAATCAAACTCGAACTTTTGGCTGAGAAAAATAAGCTCAAAATGAGAAATAATTTTCAAGATGTTGAAAGACTAGTGAATGAGCGGATGTCGGAAAGTTTACAAGAGTTGAATGAAAGATGTCGAAATCATCCGACTGAAAAATCATCCGACTGAATACAAAGACGAATGTATAGAGAACACAGAGGAAACTGTGATGTCAACTCAGTTTTTGAGTATGCAGAAAAATCAACATATTGATTTGAAACAAAATCTGGAGAGGTATGTTAACACATTACCTGTTTTTGGGTTTAACAGTGGAAGATATGATCTGAACTTGATCAAGAGCTATCTGATTCCCTACCTAATCAACGATAAAGAAGCTGAACGAATGGTTATCAAAAGGCTAATGATTTCATATGCTTCAAGTTTGGAGACTTACAATTTCTCGATACCATGAAAATTTTGGGTGGTGCAACATCTCTAGACTCCTTTCCAAGCAAGTGAGACAAAAAAGTTTTTACCTTATGAGTGGTTTGACAGTGCGGACAAGCTCGAGAATGAAGAATTACCTGCATACGAAGCCTTTTTCAAAAAACTGAGAGACAACAACTCTCTTGATAAGGACTTTAAGGTTTATCAGAACTTGAGGTCAAGTGGACTTGATCACCAGCAAGCACTAAAGAAACTTCAAATCAAGTCAGTACTGCATCTGGATGGGAACAAGGGATTTGGCAGAAACATGGAATGATTACATTTACAGATTTTTCGCAGTGGTACAACAATAAAGATGTTTTTTCCAACCCTTGAAGCAATGCAACAAATGGTTCAGTTTTATCATCAGAAAAAAATGATATGTTAAAACTTGGATGTACTCTTCCAAATCTGGCAAATATTTGACTGCACAAATCAACCAATGAAAATTTCTACCCATTTTGCGAAAGTGATAGTTTGCTTTAAAAAATCAAGCGTTCATAAAGGGAATCAATCAAAAATTTTACAAGAACTTTAAAATTCACTAGCATGAAATAACGGAGAATACTTGAGTTAAACGGGATAAGATAAGAAACGAAATGAATCAAATGCGTGTTTTCGGTATTATAAATAAAATAGCCTTTAAATGTATTGTTTAGTACAGTCCATGACCGCGCTTCGTCTAAATTTTGATCCTATTAACCATTGTACATAAAAGTTTGATTTAAAACCAATTTGAGCCATGTATATTTGGTCTTCAGCGGCTAACCTTTTATGTAGGAGTTCGTTTCCATTTGTGCAGCATAAATTTCTGATTTGATATAGATAACAGTTGCACAAAATCAAAAA
>NC_087067.1:58570486-58574166 GCF_963678635.1 Symsagittifera roscoffensis | reverse complement strand
AACAAGGCAATATGAGAAAGGAAAAGTTTTTCTTAATGTCTTGATCCAGATCAAATGATCAAAATCTTGCTATTAAACGCAATTTCAACCAGACAAAAAAAATAATTGAAACATTAGAATTTTTTTCCTATGCTGATATGAAAAGAGAAAAATTGGTTTCAAAGGTTTTTTTTATAAAATTTTTTGGTCATCTGAGCAATTTTAAATTCAGTGATTGGTCATATCTAGGATCGCCAACGTGGAGACGGACAATATCGAGTCCCTGGAAAGCTTTTTTGCAGGTCACAATGATTTTTCGAAACAACAATTTCGCAAGTTCAACCTCAAATATTTCTTGCTGAGCGGAAACTTTCAATGTGAAAGACGTTATGAAAAAGGTTTTATTTTGAAGTATTTGGCAAATTAAGCTAAATAAACAAGGGTTAGCCTTACTTATATTCAGTCTACGGTCATATCTAGGATCGCCAAGGTGGAGACAGACACTATCGGTTCCCTCGAAAGCTTTTTTGCTGGTCACTATGATTTTTCAAAACAACATTTTCACAAGTTCAACCTCAAATATTTCTTGCTGAGCTGGAAACTTCAATGTGAAAGACGTTATAAAAAAGTCTTTATTTTGAAGTTTTTGGCAATTTAGGCTAAGTAAACAAATCACTATACTGATCAAATTTTAGCTAAAAAAAAATTTGATCAAAAAAGCTTTCTGATCAAAGTGCAAGTCTGATATAGAAACTGTTCAATTTACATAATCACCCTTTTAATAGAACACTTTTCCAGCTGTGCTGGACTATTCGAAAATTTGTACCGAGAAGGTTTTTTAGAAAATGGCCATCTGTGCATATATATGATTAGAATGCTGTCATCACACATCAAAGTGCAGTTGGATCTAGGCACTAAAATAATTATAAGTTAGCTCAGGTTGCCTCAATTCTTCAAAATAACTTTTGATTGCTCATCTGCTAAGCCTATGCTTAGCGCTCTCCAGTGATGCATAATATCAGTTTTTTGAAAAAAGAGATATTGAGAAAATTGGAGGTGAGCCATGGCAAGAAGTTGGGATTGGGCTTTTTTTAAATTCAGATTCTACTTTCTCGGAACGAAGCCCTGGTGAAGCTAACCTATAATTATTTTAGTGCCTAGATCCAACTGTACTTTGATGTGATGTATTAATGCCATTTTCAGACTGTTTGATCAGTGATTACAGATTGAAAGATTCCTGCTGTGCTGTATTCATAAAAAGAAAATTGGTTTTGATATAATTTTTTTTTCTTTGAAAACGGCTGTATGAGGTTTCATAGAGCTCTTTGACTGTCTTGGTCAGTTATTTATATTCAAAACTTATGTTGATAGCTTGTAATTCAAACAGAATTCGAAAATTAAAAAAAAAATCTGCCTAGCCACGAAAAACCTTATGAAATTGAACGTCAGAAAAATATGCATAATTTTAAAGAAACCAGGAATGTGAGATATTATAGAGTAATTCTACTCAATCAAAATTGAATGTTCAAATCGATTTCATTAAAACTACTGTTGACGAAATAATAACTTTTTCGAGAAAGTAGGGGCAAAAAAATAAATATTTAGAAAAAACATATATTCTGGAGAAAACTAATACTTGAAACTATCAGTTAGCCGTTTTCAGTGTTTTGAACCTCTAATTATTGTTTTCTCTCCTTTTTTGAGGTTTTCTTTACTGTTTTTTAGTTTTTGGGGCTCAGAAGCATAAATCTGGTTTAGGTATTGTGTTGTGTGTAATTATTGGTTTTTCGGCCGGTGTTCAGATAAAAAAGGTCTAGGTTGGTTTTGAGAGGTTTGGGAGGGCTCGAGAGAGATTTCTGTGTTTTGGTTGGCGTCCATGTCATCAATAACAGTTTTAAGCAGCTTTTTGGGTTTTTAATGGGTTTTCAAAAGTTTTTGGGCATTTTTTGGGATTTTGATACCTTGGTCACATTTTGACAAAATTCCCAACCCCAAACCCAGTCTTCAACCTGGTGGTCACATTTTGAATTCCCAAAATCTGCAAAAAAAATTGATCAAAACTGTTTTAAGACCCTTGAATCGATCTGCCCCGGAGTCTTTTTGAAGTTTTAGTGAGTGGAAATCTATCCAACAAAAACTTGGAAACCAGATCTGAGCATCGTAAATTCTTGCCTATTTCAGATCTTGTCCAGACATGGTGCATGTTTCGTTTGGACATGGACATGTCTGAATCAGGACTGAGGCAGGCATGGATTCCATCACAAAAGCAGATCTGCTCAAGGCCTGATTCAGACCTGGGGCACACATGGGTCAGACCTGTTGCAGATCTGCAACAGGTCTGACCCATGTGTGCTCCAGGTCTGAATCAGGCCTTGAGCAGATCTGCTTTTGTGATGGAATCCATGCCTGCCTCAGTCCTGATTCAGACATGTCCATGTCCAAACGAAACATGCACCATGTCTGGACGAGATCTGAAATAGGCAAGATTTTACGATGCTCAGATCTGGTTTCCAAGTTTTTGTAAGGTACGGGAACCTCATTGAACGAGTTGTCCAACAATCCCCCAATTATTTTTTTCGAAAACAAGAAATTTGCAAATCTTGTAATTGAGCCAATTAAAGTTTTTGGGTGAGTGCCTTTTTCACTAGTTCACGTTCAATTTTCTCTACATCCACCAGTAATTTTGTGTTTTTTGTATGCGGGCTATTTCTGGATTAGTTGATTTCCTAATCATGCACAGTTTCAATATGTTGAAGAAAAGAAACAAAAGCTTTTTCTATGAGCTGAAATCTGTAAAACAAACTTGTTTTGAGAAAAAAAAACATTTTTCGATAAAAACGGCTATTTGAGAATTTATAGGTTTTTACTGTTATGATCAGAATAAAATGATCATAATTGTGCTATGACAAGCATTTTCAGACAGGAAAAAAAACAATTATAGCAGTAGAGTTTTTTTGCTATGCTGAAGTGAAAAGAGAAAAATTGGTTTCAATTTTTTTTAAGTTCCGGACGTCTGAGCTATTTTAAACTCATTCTACTGTCATTGCCAAAAAATTCGTTCCATGTCAAGTTTTGTTCTCTATTGCATTCAGGCAGACAAAAACTGCGAATGCTTATTTTTAAACATTTCTTGTTAAGCTGAAATCATTGAAAAACAAAAAGATTCTGTGAAAAGTTTTTTTTTACAAGAACTCGGCAATCTAAACTAATAAAGACAATAACAAGACCTTGATCAAAAATCTATAAATGGAAAACTGCAACTGAATTCAACTTTTCGATACATTGAAAAGCAAACTTCCTGCTATGCTGGTGATTTACAAAAAATTTGATTTTGAGAAAAAAATTTTCCTTCATCAAAAAATTGGGCCAATTAAGCTTTCTTAGAATTAGTTGTCGAGTCAAAACCCTTAAGGTAAAAATTGTGAAATTCACTGCTTTTTAACTTATGAAATTTAAAACACTATCAGCAAAAATTTTTTCTGAGCCTTATAGAGAAATGTGTATCGGACAAAGGTCGAATTCGCAAATTATTCAGATAGTCGAAAACACTTTTCTTAATTAGGTTTTTGTTTGAAAAAACCGGCTTGTTTCGCCCAGCTCAGCTTCCGATTTGTTAGATCAAACTACGACCAAGTAAACTCATAACTTACTCGACGATTTATCAGTACTAGAAAAAAAATTGCAACAGCCTGATTGGCGGG